>NW_011889362.1:964386-981011 GCF_000151845.1 Pteropus vampyrus | reverse complement strand
GAGAGGGAGAGAGAGAGAGAGAGAGAGAGAGAGAGAGAGAGAGAGAGAGAGATTTTGATCAATTGGCTTCCTTGTAATAGGATCTATCTAGCAAGTCTGACATTTGTATAGCTGTCTGGCAAACTGGAAATTCAGAGAAGAGCTATTACAGATGTGAGTCTAAAATCCACAGGGCAGCTGAGCAGGTTGGCAACTCAGGCAGCATTTCTATGTTTTAATCTTTGTCCCCTTGTTTTAGAGAGTTATAATTGGCACATATAATTGTATATATTTAAACTGTACGATATGGTGATTGGACATATATATACTTAGTGAAGTGATTACTACAATCTGATTAATTCATATATCTACCACCTGACATGGATTTATAAGATCAAATTTTCAGACAAAATAAATATTTTAAGTTTAAAAGTCACTAAGTTACTAATTAGGTTATCTCACTTGGTATTTAAATCTTTTTGTATCTATTTGCAGAAGAGTAGATAGAAATATTAGATGCATACTATGTTTTAATGTATAATTCTAAAATGTATTACAATATTTCAATGTTTTAAAATTCCACCAGATTTGTGCTGTGAAAAACAGGTATAAGCATTTTAGATATCTTTTTAACTATCTGTCCCATTCCTATTGCCACTAACCCTACTCTGAAACAAATAAATTTTTAAACTTTTTTTTCCTATTAGTGTTTCTAGAGAAGCACTATAATTATTCCTTCAAGTAGAAATTAGTTAGACATGTTGCCACAAGTTGTTTGCAAATATAGCTTACCTTACATTTTAAAAACATTCCAGCATGGGTGGTAAATTTTTGTAAGGTGAATTCCCTTTTTTCAAATTGATGTAATGTAACTCTTAAAATTTAAATGTTTCCTATTGAAGTAATTTACAATTTTAGTGTAGAAATAGTTTTTCCTTAAAACCAATGAATCAGATCTTACAGAGATGCTAGAAGGTAACTTTGCCATCTAGTTTCATTGCTAAACATATTAAATGATGTGAAACAATAACTCTAGTACTTGTAATGATGTATTATCAATATATATACCCCTTAATAATATTTTAAACTGATCCAATAATTATTAAAGACAGCAATGTTATATTAGAATAAAAGGATGAGATTTATGTTGAGAAAATAATTTAAAAGTTAGGTATAGATAAATACATAAATATAGTTACCATTAGACTTTTTATAATAGTGAACATGTGAGATTAACCTGAGAATGGTACAATGGAAAGAAGACAGTTGGGTAAATTATAGCATCTTTACTTGATTGACCAATATGCATCAACCAAAATGATGATAACAATAAACAAAGTGTTAAAAATGTAATTAATGTTTAATAGCAGATGATATTTTTACTATGATATAAACATGTGTATGAAGAGAACACACAAAGCTAATAACTGATATATTTAAGAGAGATTTGCATTGTATTTTTAAAAACATTCTATTTTTTTATTTCTGTTATTCATGGTTATTTTTTATTGTTTTAAACTTTATTTTATTATTAGTTTCAAGTATACAGTACATTGGTTAGACATTTATATAGTTTATAGAACAATCTCCCTAATTGCTCTTTCTCCCCTCTGGTTTTCCACCTTGCCAATATATTAATGCTAACTGCTTTCCCTATGCCTTGTTCCACATCCCAGTGATCATCGATCAATTACTAATTTGTACTTTTTTAACCCTTCATCTCATTCTCCACAGCCCCTCAAACTCCCTCCCCTCTGGCCATCCATATTTGTGATTGTCTTCCATATTTGTGAGTCTGATTTTAATAATTTTGTTATTTTCTTTTCTTACATTCCTCGTATAAATGAAATCATATGGTATTTATCTTTGCCTGACTTGTTTCACTCAACATAATAACCTCTAGGTTCATTAATGTCATTGCAAATGGTAAGATTTCATTTTTTTAATGGCTGAGTAATATTTCATTATATATATGAACCATAACTTCTTTATTCAATCATCTGTTGATGGACATTTAGGTTACTTTCATATCTTGGCTATTGTAAAATGTACTGCCATGAACATAGGAGTCTATAGATCTTTATGAAAATTTTTTTGGGGTTTTCTTTGGATAAATACCCAGAAGTACAATAGCTGGGTCAAAAGGTATATTCATTTTTAATTTTTTAAAAGCTTCTAGATTGTTTTCCATAGTGGCCATACCATTTTGGAATCCCACCAACAATGTATGAGGGTTCCTTCTTCTCCATATCCTCATCAACACTTGTTGTTCTTTGATTTATTACTTATAGCCATTCTGTCAGATATGAGATGATATTTCAATGTGCATTTAATTTGCATTTCTCTGATAATTAATGACGTTGAGCATATTTCCATATGTCCTTTGGCCATCTGTATTTCCTCAATGGTGAAATATCCATTCAAGGTCTTCTGCCCAACTTTTAACCTTTTTTTTTTCATATTTATTGACATATAATAGGAAATTAACATTGTACAATTCAATGAGTTTTTTCCATTATAGTTGGCATATAAAAATACACCAGTTTCACTTCATAGCATAGTGATCAGAGATCCACATAACTTCCAAAGTGATCACCCCACTAATTCTAGTATCCTTCTTACCCCTTATATATTAATTATAGCATTATTAACCATCTTTCCCATACTACACTCTACATTTCCATGTCTATTCTGCAACTATCCATTTGTACATCTTAATCTCTTTACCTTTTTTTTGGTGCCCCCTAACCCTTCTCCCATCTAATAGTCCTGAAAATATTTTCTCTATCTGAGATTATTTCTGCTTTCGCTTTTGTTTATTTTGTTCTTTAAATTCCACATGTACATGAAAACATGCGATATTTGTCTTTCTCTATCTGATCCATTTCATTCAGCGCAACACCCTCTAGGTCCATCAAGGCGATACCTTTTTCCATCCCCTTCCTTTCAGTCAGTGTGAGTCTTTTAATCTGAAGTGAGTCTCCTGTAGGCAGCCTATGTAGGGGTCTTATTTTCTTATTCATTCAGCCACTCTATCTTTTGGTTGGAGCACTTAATTCTTTTCCATTTGAGGTACTTGTTGAAAGGAATGTAGTTATTACCATTCTTTATTCCTGTTTTGGATACATGGTTTTCTTCTTAAAGAAGCCCCTCCAACATTTCCTGCAATACTGGCTTGGTGTTGATAAATTCCTTTAGCTTATTTTTGTCTGGGAAGCTCTTTATCTGTCCTTCTACTCTAAATGATAGCTTTGCTGGATAAAGTATTCTTGGTTGTAGAGCCTGGGTTTTCATCACTTTGAATATTTTGTGCCAAGTCCTTCTGACCTGCATAGTTTCTTTCAAGAAATCAGCTGCCAGTCTTATGGGTGCTCTCTTGTAGGTAACTAACTGTTTTTCTTTTGCTGCTTTTAAAATTATCTCTTTGTCTTTGACCTCTGAAATTTTAATGATGATGTGTCTTGCTGTAGGTTTTTTAGAATTACTTTTTTTGGGGTCGCACTCTTTGTGCTTCTTGAACTTATAAGTCTAATTATTTTCTCAGCTTAGGGATGTTTTCTGTAATTATTTCTTCAAATAGATTCTCAATACCTTGCCGTCTCTCTTATCATTCAGGTACTCCTATGATGCGGATATTGTTACGTTTCATTTAGTCCCAGAGGTCTCTTAAACTATTCTCATTTTTTTAAATTATTATTTTTTTTCTTTGTGTTGCTCTGATTGGGTGTATTCTGCTACCTTGTTTCCCAGTTTGATGATTCAGTCTTCTGCTTTGTCCAATCTACTCTTGAATCCTTCTAGTATATTCTTCATTTCAGTTATTGTATTCTTCATTTCTGTCTTGTTATTTTTTTTTTATGGTTTATATGTCCTTTTTGTGCTTCCTATCTCTCTGTTGAGGTTCTCATTGTGCTCATCCATTCTCTCCCTAAGTTCATTAAGCATCTTTAGAACCATTATTTTGAACTCCATCTCTGGTACGATGCTTGCCTTCATTTCATTTAGTGTGTTTTCTGGAGTTTTCTCCTGTTGTTTCATTTGTGTCATGTTTCTTTGTTTTCTCATTTTATTAGCCTCTCTGTATTTGTTTCTATGTTTTAGGAATATTTGTTTCATCTCTCAGACTTGGCCAGATGGTCTTATGTAAAAGGTGTCCTCTTTGGCTCAGTGGCACACTCTCCATAATCCCCTCTGACAGGGGCTCTGGACTTGACCTTTGTGTGGGTTGTGTGTGATCTGTTGTAGCTAAGCCTTTATTATTGTTAGTACATCATTGGATAGGATCAATGCTCAGGCTGACTTATTGTGAGAACAGGCTGCACTCACAGGGTAAGAGTTGCTATGTGAGGGCTGACTCCACTGAGTGGATTTGACCTAGCTGGCTTGTGTACTTGTTGCAAGCACCTTTTGTGTGTACCACTTATGGGACTAGTCAGGGGTTGCTCTGTTGTGGTCTAGTTCCAGCCTCTGTGTGCATTGGTTTTGTGGCCTCTTGAGAGGAGGTCTCCAGTGAGCCAAGGTCATCTGCTCCCTTTGATTGATCAAGGCTATTTGGTAGGAGTTACAAAGCAATCCACAGATGGTTGTTGCCTCTGCTGGTTCTAAGGTAAGTGAAAGAGACAACATTGTAGGCAACATTGTCCTCGTGTCTGATCTAGGGCCATTTAGCAGAAGGACCAGTGCTCCTCCAGGACTGACACTGCCTGTCAGTTGCCTGTAAATCTCTGAAATTGGAAGAGCCTCTGGGTGATCTGTGTGTTGAGAAGTGCAGGGACCCGGTGATTCTCCTTGATCTATTGAATACATTTCCCCCTGCCATTGCAGTGTCAGTTTACCTGCCTCTCTGTATAGGTGTCCAATTATGGCAAGGTCATCTTTTGCCCACCTCAGGGCTGCAAACACCCAAGTTCTGTTTAAGAATTATTGAAGCTCACGGGTATGAGTTTGTGGCCTGCCATCTAATGCTTCTCCCTGATGAACTGGCTTTGTGTGTGCTGCACATGAACTGAGTGCTGTTTGCTGTTGAATTTGTGACCCACGGAAAGGAAAGGATGAGACTGAGTTGCCTGGAAGCAGGCTTGCCACAGGTGGGTTAGGTAGGGCATCGTCTCAGTGAGGCATGGGGCCATCAGGCCTATATAGCACCAGATTTGTTGCCAGCCCTTGGACTGCGAGCTCCCAACAAAGTCAGATATCACTGCATGAAACTGCTGTCATTTGTGATGGGGCCACAAAACCCCTGTGATCTTCCCAAGCGATACTGTATCTCATGCTGTCAGCAGTGAACTTCCTGTCACTGTATTCCCTGAACTTTGCTCATTTTACTGGCTGAGATCTGTTGACTGCACAGAATGCACCACCCCAGGGCAAGGGCAGATGCCTGTCAACGTGTGGCAGGCACTTTGTGTATTGGATGGGGCAGATTCTGAGGGAGTCGTCAGGCCAATACAGCTTCATTTTTGCTGAAACTTCTGTTCCTGTGTATTTCTGCTGTAGTCATAGATCACAGTGAGACCAGCTGCTGTCCGGGACAGTCCCACAGACCCCTGTGATCTCCCCACAGACCCCTGTGATCTCCCCATAGGATATCACAACTCTTGCAGGCAGCAGAGGTCTGCCTGCTACTGATTTCTCTGCTGTGCCAGCCTTGTGCTAGTCAAAGTTTGTTGCCTGTGGGCATTGAGAGATCTAGGGGGAGGGACAGGGCGGTGGTAGCTGACTGTCAATGGGCCGCCTGGGGTAATTTGTGGGTATAGTAGGACAGAGTCTCAGGGAGACAATGGCCATCAGATCAATACAGCCTCTTACTTGCAAATTCTATAACCATTCGCGCATTCCCACAAAAGTCACAGATTATAGCGAGACCAGCTACTCTCTGGGACTAGCCCATAGATCCCCGAGATCTTCCCAAGTTCATGTTGACTGCAGTGATCTGCCTGAAACTGTCTCCGAAACGCATGCTCACAGTGCTGACTGTCATCTGTGAAGCCTGACCTTGAAATGGTACAGGCTGTGGCAGCCACCGAGCAACAAAAGCCCTAGGCAATCTGCAGGTTGGGTGGAGCAGGCTGATCTCCTCAAGCCAGGGCTTCCATATTGGATCTACTAGAGTAAACTGGAGTGATCTGTAGATTGCCCCATAGAGGGGCTTGACAAAGGTACATTTGTGGCTGCCCATCCAGCCCTCGTTTTGACACCAGAACATGCAGTCTTTCCCTGTAAGAATCTTGAGTGAGCCTCTGACCCACTGCCAGTGCCACAGGTGAGTGTCTGCAGATCAGAGAGCCTGTGTGTAGGCCCTTCAAAGGGGCATTTACGGTTTCAGTCTTTCGTCTCACTCAGACAGTTGGAATGCTCTCTAGTTTTTACAGTCAGACTTATTGGAAACTCTTCTTCCCTGGGCTGGGACCCTGGGCTAGGGATCCCCCAAATGAGACTAGGGCCCCTTCTCTCCTTCAGGGGAGCCTATGCAGCCTCACTCTCCTGATGTTCCTCCACCACCTACAGATGCGGGGTCAGCCCGATTCGTGACTGTACCCCTACTACCAGCTTCAATGTGGCTCTTTCTTCATATTATCAGACGTATGTGTTATGATTCTCCACATTAATTATTATATAATTTGGTTGCAATTTCAATGCTGACCTGGGAGGAAGTGAACCCTGCTTTTACCAACTTCGAGAATCGAGCCGTGGTTACTTTTTAAAAACAAACTTGGAGGGAGGGATGCTTGAACACTCTTCCCATTATGTAAGTAGTATAAATTTGAGGAAGGCACGTACTAGCTGCAACACAATTTGTATTAAATTTGGAACTATTTTTGCTTAGCTTCACTATTCTGGAAAATACATATGCTAATACATACATTCTAAGTATTCTAATGTCAAAAGCAGAAACTAATTATTTTTATGGGTTACACTTGATGAATCATGTTACCTTCACGCATATTTTATTAAAGTGATAAGAAAAGATACTACACTTGAACTTAGCCAAAAGGCTGAGAAGCAATTCACACACATTTTAAACATTGCTTATTTTCGCACTGAAATTGAAATTTATTGTTATCTGAAAATACCTATTGAAAAATATTGAGTACCTTTTCTGCTAACAGCTAGAGTGTAACTATGAGTAAGACCTAGCCTAAGTTGCTTATATAACTGGGCAGACAGAGCAAATGCAACCAACAATAATGTAATGAGAGAAATCTCAATTTGTAAAATAAACAGTTATTAAGGCACACAGAAAAACAATATAACTTTATCAGAGAAGTTTATTGTTGTGGTGCGATCAATTCTAAGACCCACGGAGCCAATCGAGATGAATTATGAGCCTTTATTAGCCAGCCGGCGACTGACTCTCTACCTCGTGGAGTTCGAAGAGATCAGCCCCGAGCTCCCAAGAGGCAGTTTATGAAGCCTAGAACCACACTCTGGTTTAACATCAAACAAACAAGCAGATTACAGAAGCAGAAGTTGGCCGTTAGCATATCTTTGCCCAGAACCACACCCTTGCCATTTATGTTTGAATTAGGTCTTAAATGATATATAGGATAATTACATGTAGAGAAAACAGAGAAATAAAGAGGACGCATTACAGTCCTGAAACAAGACATTAATGTGAAAACAATTCTAAAATCACAGAGAATATGAAGTAGTCTTTGCATTTTAATTGACTAGTAAGTGTTGTAAACCTGCATGAAGAATGTAGTGTGTATGTGTATGTGTGTTATTGATGATTTTGACAGGGTTGAAGACAAGGAAGAAGTCATAGTAAATAACACCAGAAATTAACATCACATGCCAACAAAAGCATTAAATGTCATTATGTTAACTTGAAGATTTACAAACTTAAGAGAAGTAAGGCTTCTGGGAAAGATAAAAATGTAGAAGCTGACTTCTACCTACCTCCAAGGGACTGACCAAAATGACCACTTAGATTAAAAAATGGTGGTGGGTTGGGGGATGTGGAGCAATGTGATTAACAAATGAAAAAGACAGTGAATCATGTTTTTTCTTTGTTTGTTATATCTTTGCATTTACCAACATTGCTGGGCCACCACAAAATAAGGGTGCAATCCTGACTCTCCAGGGCATCCTTTACAAAGAGACAGACAAGGACACAGAAAGACATTTCTCCAACTCACAAGATAAAAAAAAAAGAAGATCAAACAGAGTCAGATTCTATACCTTGACTACATATCAGGATAAACAGATACTCAGATGATGAAAGATGGTCCCTATAAAGTGCCTAACATGGGAGAGAGGAGAAGGATAACTGAAAGTGTCCATACTAAAAAAAAAAAAAAAAAATACATCCCCTTAACTCATCATATCCAGGTCATGTGTTTATAAGATCAATACCTACAGACCGTGGAGGAAAAGAGAAGCATTGGTGTATAACCACAAATACAAAAGAACTTAAATATTAAGAATTATGCAAATTAAGTTGAAAATTTGAATTATGTTTTTATTGAAAATTTGTATGTTTTCTAGCAAAAATTGGAAAAGTTTGTAATATAAAAATGCAATTTCAAAAATGATCTATGTTCACCAAGAAAAAATGTATGAGGCTCTCCAGGTTAAAAAAAATCTGCATAGAGAGAAAAATAAATTGCATAGATGATAGAGGCTCTGTTCATTCCTGTGGTGACCAAATTAAAGTTGTGACAGAAAAAAGGAGCAAACAGCAAGGAAAATTGCCTGGAATCTAGATGGATATGCCCTACAACTAGAGAGAGAAATAATAAATCACCCTGCAATGGGAGTGGGTAGGACAAGGCGAAGACCTGAGGCTGCCTGAGCCCAAGCAGCTGAGTGGGACAGAGGCCATAGCAGTGGCAACCAACAACTGCAGAAGCCTCTTAAAGGGGCTGTGTCCACAAGTAGACTTTCGCGGTGAAGGACCTACTTACTCTGAGGACCAGTGCTGGTTCGGCTGCGCAGGGGTCACCAGAGACTTCAAGGGGACATTGAGTTGTGGGAATGAGGGCCTAAGGCAAGACTCACTCTGTACAGAAGTGCAGGTGGTATCCATTGTTCCTCTGTTGAGCCCTCCACCCACTGAGTGCATAGACTCAGCGCCACCCTAGAGGAGACCTCATCAGGCTGGATAACAGAGGTCACTCTGCCCAGAAGATTCCCTGAAACTCTTCCTCCCCCAACTCGCAGCCCCACCCAAGCCACATCCATGTGTGTCCTCTGTGAGTCAAGTGCTGCTTGCTGAGCAGTGCAAAGACTCACACTGGTGGCAGCTGACCACGGTTTCTTGAGGCAAATATAAGTACAGCATGTGGGGATTGTTTTCCAGAGGCGCACAGGCTTGGGCTAAATTTGGCCCACAGCTGAATCCCTCTCAGGACTGTGCCACTGGACACCTACTACACAAAGCCACACTAATAAGACCAGGAAACATAGGAGCTTCGCTTAGTACATAGAAACAGACACAGAAAGGCAGCTAAAATTGGAAGGAAAAGAAACAAAAAACATATGAAAGAATAGAACAGAGATCCAGAAATAATAGAATCAAGCAATCTAAAAGATGTAGAGTTCAAAGCACAGGTTATAAAGATGTTCAATGAACTTATGAGAAATGTAGATGAATTCAGTGAGAACTTTAACAAAGAGATAAAATAACATAAGAATGGAAATGAAAATTATAAAAGGGAAATGGTCAGAAAAGAAGAACATATTATCTGAGATAAAAAGTATATTAAATGGAATAAACAGAGTGAATAAAGAATAGAATCGAATGACCTATATAGAGGATGGGGAAGCCAAGGACACTCAATCAGAGTGGCAAGAAAAAGAAGCCAAGACTATAATAATAATATAAGGAGCCTATGGGACACTATTAAAGGTAAAAATATCTGTGTCATGAGGGTACTGAAAAAAAAAAAAGACGTTGAACAGCTATTTGAAGAAATAATGATGGAAAACTTCCCTCACCTGGTGAAGAAAATAGACATAAACCGCCAGGAAGCTCGGAGAGTCTCAGAAACCAGGAACCCAAAGAGGCCCACATCATTAAAATGCCAAAGGTTATATACGAAGAGAGAATTTTAAAAGCAGCAAGAGAAAAGCAGTAAGTTACCTACAAGAATGTACCCATAAGACTGGCAGCTGATATCTTAAAAGAAACTATGCAGGTCAGAAGGACTTGGCACAAAATATTCAAAGTGATGAAAACCCAGGCTCTACAATCAAGAATACTTTATCCAGCAAAGCTATCATTTAGAGTAGAAGGACAGATAAAGAGCTTCCCAGACAAAAATAAGCTAAGGGAATTTATCAACACCAAGCCAGTATTACAGGAAATGTTGGAGGGGCTTCTTTAAGAAGAAAACCATGTATCCAAAACAGGAATAAAGAATGGTAATAACTACATTCCTTTCAACAAGTACCTCAAATGGAAAAGAATTAAGTGCTCCAACCAAAAGATAGAGTGGCTGAATGGATAAGAAAATAAGACCCCTACATAGGCTGCCTACAGGAGACTCACTTCAGATTAAAAGACTCACATTGACTGAAAGGAAGGGGATGGAAAAAGGTATCGCCTTGATGGACCTAGAGGGTGTTGCGCTGAATGAAATGGATCAGATAAAGACAAATATCGCATGTTTTCATGCACATGTGGAATTTAAAGAACAAAATAAACAAAAGTGAAAGCAGAAATAATCTCAGAGAAAATATTTTCAGGACTATTAGATGGGAGAAGGGTTAGGGGGCACCAAAAAAAAAAAAAAGGCAAAGAGATTAAGATGTACAAATGGATAGTTGCAGAATAGACATGGAAATGTAGAGAGTAGCATGGGGAAGATGGTTAATAATGTAATAAATATGTAAGGGGATGAGGGGTTCTAGGTTTAGTAGGGTGACTCCTTTGTCAGTCATGTGGATTTGTCACTATGCTATACATCTGAAACTGGTATATTATTGTATGCCAACTTAATTGAAAAAAACTCATTGAATTGTACAATGTAAATATAAGCAACTAATTGTCTATTATATTTCAATAAAGCCAAAATTTTTTTGAATATTTAATATTATTCCAGAAAAAAATCTTCATAAAGGAAAATAATAAGGGGGACAATGTCTTTATTTTTGTAAATGTACTGTAATTACAAAAAATATGTATTGTTGCCAAAATGAAGGAACTCATAAAATAAAATAGAAATTTTTGAATGAAACCCAAATATATATAATTAGTTTTAGCTCGCATTTCAAATCTATTAGGATTGCTAATATAATTAAATAAATGATGCTGGTGCAGTTACCTAATAATTTGGTCAAAACTAAACTTATATACTTCCTCGAACAAAAATAAATTATTGTTGATTTAAGTTACAAAAATACTAGAAAATAGAAGAGTATTTTATTATATTGGAATGAGATTGGGCTTCCTAAGCCTGTCACCAAAGTAAAAATGATTAAGTTATAGATTAATTAAGTGACCATATAACAAACATTTCTAAAAACTTCTATGTGACATAAAACACCCCAGAAAAAAAATTAAAAACAAACAACAACTAGAAAAATGTATGCCCATTACAGGTCAAAGGCAAATTATATTTTTCCAGTTTTACAGTGACATAATTGACAAAACTTGCATATATTTAGGTTGTACAATGTGATTTTTAAAAGTTTACAATGTAATGACTTTACTTGTATACATTTAAAAATAAGTTACCTTTTTTATTTGTGGTGAGTACACTTAATATGTACTATCCTAGCAAATTTTAGATACATAATACAGTATTATTCATTATAATTACCATGCTATTATTATATCCTCAGACCTTATTCATCTTACCACTGAAAGTTTGTATCTTTTGACCAACATCTCCTCACTTCTGCTCCTTCTAGACCCTGGCAACCATCATTCTACTCTCTGCTTCTTTGAGTTTGACTTTTTAAGATTCTACATATTTGTGAGATCATACAAATTTGTCTTTCTGTGTGTGGCTTATTCCATTTAGCATAATGTCTTTTAGGTTCATTCATATTAATGCGAGTGGCAAGATTGCCTCCTCTTTTATATATGAATAATATTCCATTGTATAAACATACCATATTTTCTTCATTCATATATATTAGATCCAGGAAGGCCCTATCTCTACTCCCCATAGTGTGGGAACCAGACTCCTCTCTTACCTTTGTGTGAAAACCTGACCTTGTATCCGGGTTGGCAATGCTGCATGCTCACCTTCCATTTCACTGGATTCTCCTCCCTTCCCCATTGCTTTATCACCCCCTCCCCAAATATTCCTACCAAAAAAGCTGCCTCAAACCACATATAAGTTTCAGGTTCCCTCACATTTGGGGTCTACGCCATCTTCGCACAGCCCAGCTGCCACTCTGCTAAAATAAATCCTGCTTAACCCTTTCGGCCTTGCGTGTTTCTTCTTTGGCTAATCTAACAATATATACCATGTTTTCTTTATCCATTCATCAATCAGTAGACATTTAGATTGTTTCCATATCTTAGCTATTGTGAATAATGCTGCAATGAACATGGGAGTGCAAATATCTATTGGAGATACTGATTTAATTTCCTTTGGACATATACTCAGAAATGGGATTGCTAGATCATATGATAGTTCTATTTTTTATTTTCTCAGAAACCTTCACATTGTTTTTCATAATGACTATATCAATTTATATTCTCACCGATAGTGTACAAGGGTTCCATTTCCTCCCATCCTACCCTATACTTATCTCTTGTGTTTTTCATAATAGCTATCCTAACAGGTGTGAGGTGATGTCATTGTAATTTTGATTTGCATCTTCCTAATGATTAATGATGTTGATTTCCATATGCCTATTGGCCATTAGTATGACTTCTTTAAAAAGTGTCCATTTAGATTCTTTACTCATTTTTAATTGTATTATTATTATTATTATTATTTGTCATTATGTGGTGTGAGTTACTTAAATATTGCAGTTATTAACCCCTTAACAGATATATAGTTTGAAAACATTGACTCATTCCATAGATTACTTTTTAATTTTACTGATATTTTCTTTGTTGTGCAGAAGTTTTTTAGATTGATGTAGTCTCATTTGTTTATTTTTGCTTTAGTTTCTGTGCCTTCTATGTCATATTCAAGAAATCATTGCCAAGACAAATGATTGTGAAATCTGGTTGCTTTGCTCTTGTGATTCTCTGACATGCAGACCCACCAAATTTGTGCATTTTCCTGAGTCCTTGGAAGGAGGCTCTGTCAGCAAGAGTCAAGAGGTCTCAGGTATTGAACCTCTGGATTCACTTTTGGTGACAGGTGACCAGCCCTGGCCCAAGCTGAAGTATTTATTGAACAAATTTCAGGGATCTACAGACCCAAGGTAGGCAATGGCTGACCTCAATGTGATCTGAAACTTATATGAATAGCCATAAGTTTAGTACTGGCATCGAATATGAATATTCAGCAACCTGGGAACAATGACTTCCCCACACTGGTGAAATCTTGGGACCCTACCTCACCCAGATCATGTACCACCTGAGATTCTTTCAGCTGCTGAGTCTTACAGGCAGCCAGAAGGCCACCTCAGGCCTTGGGTGCCCTGGGCCTTTTTCTGAGCTGTCCCAGGCCTGGTACTGGTGGCAGTCGGCCTCAGTTCACATTGTGGCCTCTCCTAAATGACTCTAGGTCCTGCACGAGTAGCAACTAATTATGGATAGCTTTGTAGCTTCTATTAGGGAGACCCTGACCAGTAACAGGCAGTGGCTGAACTTGGATTCAATGGGAGCCCCTCTCAAAAGGCCTCAGAAACAAACAAACAAAAACCCAGAGGCTGGCATCAGACAGTAAGAGAGCACCAACTGATTAGCCTCAAAAGTGGCACAGCCAAAGGGCAGTCTCAACAGGCACATGAGCCCACTGGGGTGAATCCCAGTTTGTGGAGTTAGCTCCCATAAAGCTGGTCATACCCTGTGAGTGGCCAATCCTCACGGCCAGTCAGCTTGAGAGTCAATCTCATCCACTGATGTGAGAAGAGCAATCAAGGCTCAACTACAACAGAAGGGAACACACAACCCACAAAAATGACACACCGGGAACACCTGCTGCAGGTGATCAGGGAGACTATGTTACTGGGCCACACAAGACACCTACCACATAAGGCTACCCTGTCAAGACTGGGAGACATACCAAATCAACCTAATACATAGAAATAAAGCAAGACAAGCAGCCAAAAACAAAACAAAACAAAACAAAACAGGAGGTAACTCCAGAAAAAGAACAAAAAGAAATGGAAGCAATCGACTTCACCAATATAGAGTTCAAAACACTGGTTATATAAATGCTCAGTAAACTTACATAAGAACAGATGATCTCAATGAAAACTTCAACACAGAGAAAATAAGCACAAAAATGGACATAGAAGCCAAGAAAAAAACAATCAGGATTAAAAAATACAACAACGACAACAACAAAAAGAATACACTAGGAGGAAACAACAGCAGATAAGATGGGACAGAGGATCGAATTAGGGATTCAGAAAACAAAGTAGCAGAAAACACCCAATCAGAACAACAAGAACGAAATAGAATACATAGAAATGAAGCTAGTTTAGAGTATCTCTGGGACAACATCAAGCATAGCAACATTTGCATCTTGGGAGTACCAGAAGGAGAAGAGACAGAGCATGGAATTGAGAAACTATTTGAAGAAACAGTGACTAACCACTTCCGTAACCTGGCAAAGGAAATAGATACACAAGTCTAAGAAACACAAACAGTCCCAAGCAAGATGAACTCAAAGAGGCCTATACCAAGAAACATCATATTTAAAATGCCAGAGAATAAAAACAAAGAAAAAAACCTTAAAAACAACAGGAGAAAGGCAGCTAGTTATTAACAAAAAGCTTTCATAAGACTGTCAGCTGAGTCCTCAACAGAAACTTTGCAGGTTAAAAGGGATTGACACAAAATATTCAAAGTGATTAAAAGCAAAGACCTACAACCAAGACTGCTTTATGCAGCAAGGGTATAATTTAGACTCAAAGAACAGAAAAAATGCTTCCCCAAAAGAAAAAAAAAAAACTAAAGGAATTCACCGCCACCAAGACAGTATTACAAGAAATGTTGACGGACCTTATTTAAGAAGATAAAGGGGAAGAAAAAATAGAACATAAATATGAATAATAAAATGATGAGAACTATGTAACTATTGACAATCACTTTAAATGGAAATGAATTAAATGCTCCAATCAAAAGACATAGGGTAGGTGAATGGAAAGGAAAATAAGACCCATACATATACTATCTACAAGAGACCTACTTCAGAACAAAAGAGACGGTCTGAAACAAAAGGGACAGAAAAAGATATTTTATGCAAATGGAAATTTAAAAAGTGGGGTAGCAATGCTTATATCAGATAAAATACATTTTAAAACAAAGATTTATAATAATAAAGAAGGACATTGCATATTGATAAAAGGATCAATCCAACGAGAAGTTATAACCCTAGTAAATATTTATGCATCCAATATAGGAGTGCCTAAATATGTAAAGCAAATACTGACAGACCTAAAGAGAAAAACAACAGTAATACATTCATAGTAGGGAACTTTAACATCCCGCTGACACCAATGGACAGATGTTTCAGACAGAAAATCAACAAGGAAACAGTGGCCTTAAATGACACTAGATCAGTTGGATTTAACTGATAATTTTAGAGTATTTCACCACAGAGCAGCAAAATATACATTCTTCTCAAGTGCACATGAAACATTTCCCAGGACAGACCACATGTTAGGACACAAAAGAAACCTCAGTAAATTCAAGAAGATTGAAAACATACGAAGAATCTTCTCTAACCACAATAGTATGGAACTAGAAGTCAAGTACAAGGAAAAAAAAATGAAACACACACATCCATACACACTTGGAGGCTAAATAACATGTTACTAAACAATAGATAGAATAACAAAATATCAAGAAAGAAATCAAAAGATACGTTGAGACAAGTGAAAAGGGAAATTCATAACAATATGTGCTTACTTCAGGAAACAAGAAAAATCTCAAAAATGATCTAAACTTACACCTAAGAGAACAAGAAAATGAATAGCAAACAAAGCCCAAACGTGAGTAGAGGAAGGAAAAAATAAAGATCAGAGTGGAAATAAATGAAACAGTGTAATAAAACAACAATACAAAAGATTAATGAAAGCGAGAGCATGTGTTTTTGAAAGGATAAACAAAAATGGTAAACTTTTAACCAGAATCATCAAGAAAAAAAGAGGACCCACATAAATAAAAATGGAAATAAAAAAGGAGAAATAACAACTGACTTTACAGAAATACAATGGACATTAAGAAAATACTATGTACAATAATGTGCTAACAGAGTAAACAATTTAGAAGAAATGAATACAGTCCTACATTCTTCCAAGAGTGAGTCAAGGAGAAACAAAAAATTTGAACTGACTGATTACTACTTAGGAAATTGAATGAGTCTATGAAAATCTCCAAACAAATAAGTCCTGAACTGGATGGCTTCACAGGTAAATTTTACCAAATATTCAAAGAAGAATTAACATCTATTCTTCTCAAACTATCAAAAATATTTCAAAAGTACGGAAGGTTCCCAAGCTCATTCTATGAGGCCACCATAACCCTGATTCTCGAGCCAGTGAAAGACATTACCAAA
>NW_011889362.1:948932-964086 GCF_000151845.1 Pteropus vampyrus | reverse complement strand
GGAATGCAGGGAACATATCTCAACATAATAAGACCACATATGACAAACCCACAGCTAATATTACATTCAACAAGGAAAAGATTAAAGTGATTTCCTTAAGAACAAGAACAAAACAAGGGTGTCTACTTTCACCACTTTTATTCGACATAGTATTGGAAGTTGTAGCCACAGCAATGTGACAAGAAAAAGAAATAAAAGGCGTTTAAATTGAAAAGGAAGAAGTAAAACTGTTATTATTTGCAGATGACATGATACTATATAGAGAATCTTAAAGATTCCACCAAAAACTGTTAGAATTGATAAATAAATTCAGTAAATTATCAGGATGAAAAATTAATATTAAGAAATTGATTGTATTTCTATACAATAATAATGAACTATCAAAAGAGAAATTAAGTTATTGTCTGATTTATTTCACTTAGCATGCTAATGTTAAGATCTATCCATGTTGGAAATTGCAGTATTTCATCTTTTCTTATGGTTGAGTAATATTCCACTGTATATGTGTGTGTGTGTGTGTGTGTGTGTGTGTGTGTATACACACACACACACACATATACAGTGGAATATTACTCAACCATATATATGACAGTGGAATATTACTCAACCATATATATGTCATATATATATGACATCTTCTTTATCAATCATCTATTGAAGGGCACTTCAGTTGTTTCCATGTCTTGGCCACCATAAATAATGCTAAAATGAACATCAGGATACATATAGCTGTACAATAAATGATTTAAAATTTCTGGTGTGGATATGCAGAAAAACGATTACTGAATTTCACTTATATGTTGGATATAAAACTGAAAGCAAGAAACAAACAGGACAAACAAACAAAAATTCATAGACACAGACAAGAGATTAGTGGTTACCAGAAAAAAAATTGTGAAGAGAAGTAAGTAGATAAGGGTAAACATAATGTATTATAGAATTGTACACTTGAAATCTATATAATTTTATTAACTAATGTCATTCCAAAATTTTAATAAAAAAGTAAGAAAACAATTACATGTACAACTGCACCAAAAAAGTAAAATATATAAAACTATTTAACCAAGGAGATAAAAGACCTGTACTCAGGAAATTATGTCATTGAAGAAAGAAATTGAAGAAAGAATAAATGGAAGCATATACAGTGCTCATGGATTGGAAGAATTAACATTGTTAAAATGTCCATGCTACCCAAAGCAATCTATATATTCAGTGGAATACCTATCAAAATACCAATGGTATTTTTTCACAGAACTAAAACAAATAATTCTAAAATTTATATGAAACCATAAAAGACCCTGCATAGCCACAGTAATCTCGAGAAAGAACAACATAGTTTGACATTTTACTCTACTTGATATCAAACTATACTATGAGGCTGTAGTAATCAAAAAAACATGGCATCAGCTTAAAAACAGACACATGAATCAATGGAACAGAATAGACAGACCAGAAGTAAATCTATGCCTATGCGGTCATCAGATCTGTGACAAAATAGGCAAGAATATCCAATGGGGTAAAGATAGTCTCTTCAAATAAATGGTGTTAGGAAAACTGAACTACCTTCTTACACCATATACAAGAATAAACTCAAAAAGAATTAAAGACTTGAGTGTAAGAAATGAAACCATAGATCTCCTAGAAGAAAATATAAGTAGTAAACTCTTTGACATTCCTCTTAGTAATATTTTTTTCTGATATGTCTCCTCAAGAAAGGAAAACAAAGATAAAATAAACAAATGGGATTCACCAAACTAAAAATTTTAGCATAATAAAGGATATGATTAACAAAATGAAAAGACAACCCGCTAAATGGGAGAAGACATTTGCCTATGATACAGCTGACAAGGGGTTAATATCCAAAATTTATAAAGAACTTATACAACTCAACACCAATAAAACAAACAATCCAATTAAAAAATGGACAGAAGACCTGAATAGGTACTTCTCCAAAGAGGAAATACAGATATTCAATAGACATATGAAAAGATGCTTAAGGTCACTAATCATTAGAGAAATGCAAATTAAAACCACAATGAGATATCACCTCACACTTGTTGGAATGACTATCATCAATAAATCAAAAAACAGCAAGTATTGGTGAAGATGTGGAGAAAAGGGAACCCTCATACACTGTTGATGGGATTGCAAATTTGTATAGCCACTGTGGAAAACAGTATGGAGTTTCTTCAAAAAAATTAAAGCATAACTATATTATGACCCAGCAATTCTACTTCTGGATACTTATCTAGAGAAACACTCAACACTAATTCAAAAAGATATGTGTACCTTTATGTTCACCGCAGTGTTGTTTATAGTGGTCAGGTTATAGAAGCAACCTAAGTGCTCATCAATAATTAATTGGGTAGAAAAGAAGTGGTACATGTATACAATGGAATGTTATTTGGCCATAAAGAAAAAAGAATGAAATCTTACCATTTGTGACAACATGGATAGACTTAGACACTATTAAGCTAAGTAAAATAAGTCAATCAGAGAAAGAAATACCATGTGATTTCGCTTATATGTGGAATCTAAAGGACAAAGTGAATGAACAAACAAAACAGAAAAAAAAACTCATAGATACAGAGAACAAACTGATGGTTGCTAGATTGGAGAGGTGTGGGGGAGCTGGGCGAAAAATGTGAAAGGATGAAGAACTACAAATTAGTAGTTACAAAATAGTAATGGGGATGTAAATTACAGCATAGGGAATATAGTCAATAATATCGTAATAACTATGAATAGTTCCAGATGGGTACTAGACTAATTAGAGGGATTATTTTGTAAATTTTATAAATGTCTAATTACAATGTTGTACAGTTAAAACTAATATAAAATAATATTGAATGTCAACTATAATTGAAAAATAAATAATTTGTAGATATATATGTTAAAAATATTTTTTTTTTAAAAAGTCAACCTACTGAATTGGAGAAGTATTTACCGATTATACATCTGATAAGGGGTTAATGTATAAAATTTATAAAGAACTCACACAACTCAACATCAAAAAGTCAAATAATCCAATTAAAAATTGGATAGTGGACCTTCATAGGCATTTCTTCAAAGAGGAAATACAGATGGCCAATAGACATATGAAAAGACACTAATGGTCACTAAACATCAGAGAAATACAAATTAAAACTAAATGAGCTATCACTTCACATCTGTAAGATTGGCTATCATCAATAAATCAGAAAACAAGCGTCAGCGAGGATGTAAGGAAAAGGGAACTCTCATACACTGTTGGTGGGATTGCCATTATGGAAAACAGTCTGGAAGTTCCTTAAAAAATTAAAAATTGACATACTTTTTGACCTAGCAATTGCACTTCTGGACATGTGTCCAAAGAAAACCAAAACAATAATTCATAAAGACCTATGCATTCTTATGTTCATGGCAGTGCCATTCATAATAGCCAAGATATAGAAGCAATCTAAATGCCCAACAACCGACAAGTAGATAAAGAAATTATGTTTCATACATACAATGGAATATTACTAAGCAATACAATATGAAATCTTACCATTTGCAATGATATGAATAGACTTAGAGCATATAATGCTAAGTGTAATGTCAGATGGAGAAAGACAAATACTGGATGATCTCACTTATATGTAGAATATAAAGAACAAAATAAACAAACTAAACTAAAACAGACTCATAGATACAGAAAACAAAATGTTGATTGCCTGATGGGAGGGGGTTTGCTGGGATGCGTGAAAAGGGTAAAGGGATTAAGAAGTACAAATTAGTAGATATAAAGTAGGAATGTGAAGTACAGCATAGGAAATGTATTTAATAATATTGTAGTAAATACGTATAGTTCCAAGTAGGTACTAGACTAATCGAGGGGAATCACTTCATAAATTAAATGAATGCCTACCACTATGCTCTACACCTGAAAGTAATATAAAATAATATCAAATGTGAACTTTAATTTAAAAATAAAAAGAAGAAAGAAAATATATTTAAAAAATAATTTAGAGTTTTCATTCTGGCTGAGTTCCGATCACATTTGACGAAGCAATTTTTTTTTCCCTCTAATATTAAATTTGTGTTTATTTAAAAGAAAATTTGACAGGTAGGTTTGAATAAGTTTCCATAAATTCATTGAAATAATATTTGAGAGCTGCTTTATAATACAAATAGGCATTTCCCCATCATCTTGGTATATTGATATAAGTACCTAATAAATACACATAATTTACATTTCTAAGGCTTCATAAGTTGAGTTAAAACCAAAATGATTCAAGTTAAGTGTGATTTCCATCTCTTATTTTTAATTTCATTTCAGGGCATACATTAATTCACTAAATTGACAATGTGTAGAGAATTTCTCATCCCGAGTGCTTAAAATATACTATTTATATTAATGACTTAATAAGACTTAAATGTCTTGTAATGCACAACATGAAAGCCAAGGTCTTTTTAAAATATGAAAAACTATCAAAAAAAAAAACAGAAAACAAACAGAAAATTTGAAAATATGTTAATGTTAAATCAATATAAAATTTACTATAATCTGAAATGTGAAAGAAAAATCACAACTAAATTATGCAGGAAGCCAGTCAAATGAGTGACCAGAATAAAATATCACGGAGCTATGTGTCTAATTTCTTCTGTACTATTTATAACTGACATTAATAGGTATTTATACATTTAAAATTATGTAAAATATTACACGTTTATTTCACAGTAAACATGCACTGTCTTCTCTAGAAAATAAGACAAGATTAATTTTCATTCAGTATATATGTACTTTTTTTCTCACTCTCAAAGGAGACCTAATCTTTTCACATTTTTGTGATAAAATCAGACTTGAAAAGACTGAGATAAAAGGTACACAGTGAGACTGTGACAAAAAACATTAACCGTTATAATAAAAGAACCACAATTTAGGACCTTGACCCCCTCACAAATGTGTGATAACTCACAGAGTAATTATTGATTTTGATAGGAAAACCCTATTGCCATTTTTTTCTTAAAACTACAAGGTTTTGTTGAAGACTTCATCATGTTAAATTGTAACAAATACTCCAAGATATACATGGCAAGTCAATAAAAAGATAAAACTTGCTAATACCGCTATCGTTGTCATTCTAACTAGTAAAACCAGAGAACAGATTCTAGGGTAGGATTGATCTTTCTTGATAATAGTGAGAATATATTTAGTGCACTTAATCTAACATACTATTGAACATAATACGGTTTGAAAAATTTAGTACTAAATTTACAAGCCTTAACTTTGAATAAAGACTAATAAAATTTTAAAAAAAGAAAATTTACTTTAAAAAATAAACTAGCATACTGTGATAATTAAAATTAATTCATTTTGATTTTCTTTGTAAATGAGTATTAACATTTTCATTTAATTTTTGTGTAACTGTCTCATTCAGTACAATGAATATTGAGCACCTAATGTCATCTTTAAGCTGTTGGGTATTAGAAATGCCTGTGTAAATAAGATATTTTCTGATTATTTCACAATGTATACAAATATAGAATCATTATATTGTACAGCTGAAAGTAATATAATGTTATATATCAATTAAACCTCAATTTAATTAAAAAAATACCCTTGTCCTTGAGAATTGAGTCCAGTTGAGAAGACAAAGATATCCTCAATTTATAACACAAAACAAACTCAATGACAAGATAATATATAAGGTGACCTGATAGCACTGAAAATGATGTGGATAGAGAAATAGGACAGAGTTCAGAGATGAGATGATACTTGGTCTATATCTAAAGCTTGAGGAATTTTCTAGGTACACAGAAGATGAACAGATAACCTAGGCAGAAGAATCATTTTTTAAACTTTTATTTAATTAATTTTTATTAAGTTCGAACACTTCTATATGTTTATGGGTTCATTTTCTATACCGGTTTAAAAAATTATTTATAGAAAATACTTTTTAAGTATGTACTGTGGGTTAGAACCTAGACATAAAGCAGTAACTGGAACAGAGAACTACACCTCAAAAATTATAGATTAGCTTGGGGTGTTTGTTGTTTTATTGATTTGTAAGAACACTGAATATATTAAGAAAAATATCCTTTGTCGTATCATAGGAAAATTTTCCCCAATTTTCAATTTTTAAAAATTATTTTTCTATTATTTTCAGTCCTTTTATGTTATTTTATTTTTTTGTCAAGGTATTCAAATGACAAACATCAATGCCATCCTTGCCCTTGAAGTTATGCTTAAAAATATTTCTTCTACACCCAATTTACATAAACTTTCATTTATATTTTATTTATTTATTTTTTATTTTCCTTTTAAAATAATTTTTTTTAAATGTAAAATATAGAAATATAAAAAAGAAATATGTAATGTTAATATCTCACTAATTTCTGTGTCTTCATTCTCCTATGCCTAGAATGAACTTTTACAGTTTGGGAATCACCTTTTGAGACACACACACACACACACACACACACACACCAGTTGTTTTTGTTTTTCTTTTCATATAAAATTGAACCCTATAAAAATGTTTTTTTCCTTAGAAGATTAGAAATCAGTAAACTATGGGGATTAGGTAAAAAAAAGTCAGCTAGGGATAAAATGAGCATATAGTCTTTGAGGTATTTGGTTTTGTATTTTAAGACAACACAAAGCAGCCAGAAGAGGGGCATCTTTCTAGCCTGCAGTGTCCTTGGTTTTACATAGCAGAGTTGGCAACATATGTATAGAACTGCAGGATCCTTTCTCTGCACTACCTGTGCACGTGGTCTATTTCCCAGAAGTACTGACATGACCAAGACAACCCACCATTTTATAATTACTTCCAAATCCAGTCTATACTTGAGAAATAATTGGAAGAGGCACTTTGTAGTATAATTTGAAGTTGGGCAGAGTGGTGCCTCCAGCCTCGTTCTTTTTTCTCAGTATGGCTTTCGCTATTCGAGGTCTTATGTGTTTCCATACAAATCTGATTAATTTTTGTTCTATTTCTTTGAAAAATACTAATCGGATATTGATGGGGATCGCATTGAATCTGTATAATGCTTTAGGTAATATAGCCATTTTAACTATGTTGATTTTTCCAATCCAAGAAAAAGGAATATCTTTCCATTTCTTTGTATCTTTTTCAATTTCTTTTAATGGGGTCTTATAGTTTTCATTATATAGGTCCTTCACATACTTCGTTAGATTTATTCCTAGGTATTTTATTCTTTTTGTTGCAGTTGCAAAAGGAATTATTTTTTCCACTTCCTTTTCTGACACATCATTATTAGAGTATAGCGATGCTTTGGATTTTTGAAAGCCGATTTTGCATCCAGAAACTTTACTGTATTTGCTTATTGTTTCTACTAGTGTTTTTGTGGAGTCCTTAGGGTTTTCTATATAGAAAATCATGTCATCCACAAATAGTGACAGTTTGACTTCTTTGTTTCCTGTTTGGATGCCTTTTATATCATTCTCTTGTCTGATTGCTCTTGCTAGGACCTCCAATGCTATATGGAATAACAGTCGTGATAGTGGACATCCTTGCCTTGTTTCTAATGTTAGTGGGAAGATTTTTAGTTTTTCACCATTAAGTATAATGTTGGCTGAGGGGTTGTCATAGACGGCCTTTATTATGTTAAGGTACTTTCCTTCTATACTGATTTTGTTAAATGATTTGTTCAAAAATGGATGCTATATCTTATTGAAAGCTTTTCCTGTATCTACTAATATGATCATATAATTCTTATTTTTTAATTTGTTTATGTGGTGTATCACATTAATTGATTTGTGTATGTTAAACCATCCCGATGCCTTTAGAATGAAGCCCATGTGATCGTGGTGTATAATCTTTTTAATATGTTGCTGTATTCATTTCACTAGAACCTTATTTAGGAATTTTGCATCCGTGTTCATGTGAGATATTGGTCTGTAGTTTTCTTTTTTCCATTCTCTTTACTAGGTTTTGGTATCGGGGTAATATTGAGCTCATAAAACGTGTTGAGAAATATTTCCTCCTCTTCAATTTTTTGAAAAAGTTAGAGAAGAATAGATATTAAATCTTTGAATGTTTGGTAGAATTCACTGGTGAAGTCATCTGGTCCTGGCCTTTTACTTTTTGGTAGGTTTTTGATAATTATTTCAATTTCCATACTCCTCATTGGTCTATTTAGATTTTCCAGTTCTTGATTCAATCTAGGAAGGTTGATTTTTTTCTAAGTTCTGGTACATTTCTTCTAGGTTATTAAATTTGGTGTTATATACTTTTTCGTAGTATTCTTTTATGATCTTTTGTATTTCTGTGATATCAGTCATAATTGTCCCTCTTTCATTTCTAATTGTGTTTATTTGTGTCTTTTCCCTTTTTTCTTTAGTGAGTGTAGCCAGGGGTTTGTCAATTTTATTAACCTGCTAAAAGAAGCAGCTCTCTGTTGCATTTGTTTTTTCTATTGTCTTTTGGTTTTCAATTTCATTTATATCTGCTCTAATTTTGATTATTTCTTTCCTTCTGCTGACTTTAGGCTTCATTTGTTCTTCCCTTTCTAGTTTTTGTTTGTTTGTTTGTTTTGTTTATTTTTAATTTAAGATGAAGTGTTAGATTGTTTATTCGGGCTCTTTCTTGTTTTTGGAGATAGGCCTGTAATGATATGAATTTTCCTCTTATGACCACTTTTGCCATTTTCCAAGAAATTAGATATCTTGTACTATCATTATCATTTGTTTCTATGCATCTCTTGATCTCTGTTTTTATTTCTTCTTTGACCTAGTTATTTTTCAGTAGCATGTTTTTTAATCTCCATGTATTTGTGGTTCTTCCTGATTTCTTTTTGCAGTTGATCTCTAGTTTCAAAGCATTATGATCAGGGAATATGATTGGTATGATTTCAAACCTCTTATATTTTTGGAGGCTATCCCTGTGTCTCAGTATGTGGTCTATTCTTGAGTATGTTCCATGTGCACTAGAGAAGAATGTATAAGCAGATATTTTGGGATGGAAGGCTCTCTAAATGTCAATTATGTGCATTCGGTCTAATGTGTCATTTAAGTATGCTATTTCCTTATTGATTTTCTGTTTAGATGATCTGTCCATATCTGACAGTGGGGTATTTACATCCCCTACTATGATCGTGTTTTGGTCTGTTTCTCCCTTTAGTTCTTTTAGTAATCATTTTACATATTTCGGGGCTCCTTGATTGTAAGCATAGATATTAATAAGTGTTATATCTTGTTGGTGCACGATTTCCTTTATCTTTATGAAGTGTCCCTCAATATCTTTCTTTATCTTCTTATTTTGAAGTCTATTTCATCTGTTATTAGCACTGTTACTCCTGCATTTCTCTGAATGCCATTTGCTTGAAATATAATTTTCCACCTTTTCACTTTGAGTCTTTCTAGTTTTTGGAGCTGAGATGTGCCTCCTAGAGGCAGCAAATGGTTAGGTTTTGTTTTTTGATCCAATCTGCAATTTTGTGCCTTTTTATTGATGAGTTCAGTTCATTAACATTCAAGGTGACGATTGTAATATGAAGTCTTCTTATAGCTCTTTAATCTTTTGCTTTCTGGTAGCTCAGTGTTTCCATTGCTTCTTCTTCCCTGTGTTTTTATTTTCTTTATTTTGTTTGGCTTTTGTTGGTTTTCCCTCTGATTCTTGTTTTATGTTTTATACTTCAGTTCTGAATCTTTGGTGTGTAGTTACCATTACCAATATGTAAAGGATATATAATTAGTGTTTTTCTTCTGCATGTGCCTTATCTCCATTCCCCTTTGCGAATTTGGATCTTTGAATCCTCTCTTTTTCAGTTATTGTTATCTCAATTTGTCCCTATGTATGCTGAACGTTCATTACTATCTTGCTATAGCAAATCTCTTCTTGCTTAAGCTTAAAACGTCCTCTTCTTAGTTAGAGTTGCACTCCTCTTCTTCTATTTGCCTGATAGTCACTATATTCCTAATTATGTTTTTTTTTTTTTGTCATTTTGTTTTAGGTGAGCTGAGCCCTTTCAGTATTTCCTGTAATACAGGCTTCATAATAAAGAATTCCCTCCACTTTTGTATGTCTGTAAAGTTCTTTATTTCTTCTTCATGTCTAAAGGAGAGTTTAGCTGGATACATTATTCTAGGCTGGTAGTTCCTTTCACTTAACAGTTTAAATATTTGATTTCTCTCCTTTCTAGCTTGCAAGTTTTGCCATGCGAAGTCCGAGAAAATCTAATGGGAATTCTTTTATAAGTTACCGTTTTCTTCTCCATGGCTGTCCTGAGATTTGTCTTTGTCATTGATTTTTGATAATTTTAATACAATGTGTCTTGGTGAACGCATTATTGGGTTGAGATAATTGGATGTTCTGTTGACTTCTTGAATTCCAAGCTCTAGCTCATTCCCAACATTTGTGAAATTCTTGTCAACTATTTGTCTGAAAATGTTTTCTAGTCCCTGCTCCTTTTCCTTGCCTTCGATAATGCCATTATTCTTATGTTTCCTCTCCTGATGGTATCAGTTAGTTCTTGTATTTCTCTTTCATTATTTTTTTATACTTCAATTTCTCTCTTCTTCCTTCTGATTTATTTGTAGATTTATGTCTTCGATATCATTGACTCTTCCCTCCATTTGATGGACTTTATTTCTCAAGCTTGCTATTTTATTTTTCAACTCTTGCGTGTGTGTGTGTGTGTGTGTGTGTGTGTGTGTGTGTGTGTGTGTGTGTGTGTATTTAATCTCCCGGAGATCTACTCTGTTCTTTTTGAGGGTTTCAATCTCCTTTATAAAGAACTCATTCTGCTTATCTGGTTCTTTTTTTTTTAATTCCTGAAATTGTTGATATGACTCGTTTTGGATCTCACTAAGTTTTTTCAGAAGTACCATCCTGGATTGTCTGTCATTTAAGCTGCATATTTCTATGTCTGTAGCTTATTTTCTGGAGATTTTTCTTTTTCTTTCTGAGATGCCTTGTCTCATTGGTTGTTTATGTTGTTTGATGGACTATTTC
The DNA here is from genome assembly GCF_000151845.1 of Pteropus vampyrus. Taxonomy (NCBI): domain Eukaryota; kingdom Metazoa; phylum Chordata; class Mammalia; order Chiroptera; family Pteropodidae; genus Pteropus; species Pteropus vampyrus. Next base: position 953,146 of record NW_011889362.1, on the reverse strand, counting down.
TTTGCCTGCGAGTTAATGGAAATGTGTTCTACTTTTTGTCCAGAAAGGAGATTTATATTAAGATCTCTCTTTATCCTGTTGTAAAGAATGTACTTTTTCTTTTTGTTTTCAGTAGGTGGCTTCTAAGCCTCTTGGATCCCTGTTTTATGAAAAGCTTTATAATGCCTTTTTTTAAAAATAGACGTTTAATCATGCCCACTATTTTCAGTTCAGTCCCTGTCAATGTTAGTGACAGTTTTGGTAGCATTTGCTCTGATTCCCCTGGGCTCCACGGTCTTCAGTCTCTAAGTATATTGCTGGAGGGCTCCTCTGGTTTGGGGTTGCGGGTTGCTGCTCAGCCTAGGTTTGCAACTGGGGCTTGGAAAAATCAACTGTTGTTTCTCTGCCATCCCACTTCTCTGCTTTTTGCCTTAATGATTGGCCCTACCGCCAGCCCCATGGAGCTCACAGCACTCCTATGCAGGGCTGTTCAGGGAACTTGCCACACCTTCTCCCCTCCTCTACCTCCTACAGGCAGCTCTGACGACTGTCTGATGTAGCTTCTTTATTTCTCCCAGTCCACTGCCCAACACCCAGGGTTCTGATCTTTGGTAGCTCTTATGTGCAGATCCCATGCTCAAACATGCTGGTGTGCAGTTTGGGTGTTTCTTGTTGAGTTTTAGATGTTCAACTTATTGTTGTTTCAAGGGAAGAGATCTGGGGATGTCTCTCACTCTGCCATTTTTCTCTCAAGTTTTAGAATGCAAACTTTTAATGCGTGCAATATTACATTTTTGAAATAAAATTGTTACAGGTCCTATTATGTAGTGGGGTGTATCTCCTCCAAATTTATATGTTGAAGCCCTTATCTCAAATGCAGCTAATTGGGAGATAGGCTCTTTAGAGACATAATTAAGGTTAAATAAAATCATTAGTTTGGGGCCTTAACCTGCTAGTACTGTTGTTTATAAGAAGAAGAAAAAATACCAGAGCTCACTCTCCCTCTTCACTCTCACTTAGAAAAAAGACCATGTGAGGACACAGTTTGAAGGTGACCTTCTGAAAGCCAGGGAAAGAGCTCTAACCAGAAATCAAATTTGCTAGCACCTTGATCTTAGACTTCTAGCCTCCAGAACTGTGAGAAAATAAATATGTTGTTTAAGACACCCAGTCCATTGTATGCTGTTATAGCATCCCAAGCTGATTAAAAAAGGTACTGATTAGCAATATTCTGGGCATCTCATACAAACCAAAGATTTTCATTAAAATGTTTCCTATACAGCATGTGTTCTATGTGTACAATAAGTTATTTTTCATATATTACATTTTACAAATTTCTGTATAAGAATATATGATAGTACTCCATTGATTTATGCTGATGACTATACATGAATCTTATGTTATCAGTTCAGATGTACAGAATTAAAGAACATGATTTATGTAGTTTATAATTGTGAATGGTCTCCCTTTTCATCCAGAAAGAACTAGGAATAAAAAATAAAATAAAATAATCTACTAAGCATTAATACTTAAACAAACAATGAGAGATATAAATTTTAAGCAAAGCTGCAAATCAATTTTTGGATACCTTATTTCTTCCAGTAACTCTAATTTTACAGATGATTTAATTTCTTATTGTTAGTAGCTCAAACCAGACTGCATATCTAAATTTATATTTCAGCCACTTATTATAATAATATGGTGACTTTGGCTTATTTATTTAAACTCTCTTTGTCTGAGTTTCCACATCTGTATAATAGAGATAATTTCTACCTCATGGTTGTTCTGAGGAGTAATAGAGCTAATACATGTAAAGCACTTAAAATAGTGCCCAATACATAATTAACACTATCGTTATTGTTGTGATGATGGTTATTATTCAGATGATGATAAATTAATTGAAATGAGGATAAAGAACTATGTGGAAGAGGAACACAAAAATAGATATAAACAAAACAAGTTGGTATAGTGTTTTACATAAAAAGGTCATTCAGTAAAGTTTGTGTAACTGAAAAATATCAGGAAATTGGAATGTAGGCATGAGGGGGCTAGTTAGGGGACATTATTAGTCAAATTAGAAGCCATCAAATGTGGAGTAACTACTTTTTGATAAATTATTAATCACATTGTGAAGTAAGATTGATTCAAACATATTTTAGATTAGTGGTTCTCAACTCTTGCTACACAATGAATTAACCTGGGGAATTTAAAAAAAATACCAAAGCCTGGTTCCCATCCATAAATTTTCTGGTCATTTTTGGAACCTAAGTACTGGCGTTTTCCTTTTTTAGATCCCCTAGTTGATTTTAATAAACATCCAGAATGAAGATTCAGTTTTAAGGAAGTGATTCTCAAAGTGTGGTCCTGGACCAGCAGCATCCACCTGGGAATTTGTTAGAAATGTAAATTCATGGGCCTTACCACAGAACTACTAAATCAGAAATTATGAGAGTAGAGACCTGTGGTTTATCAAGAGCTCTGGGTGCTACTAGTGCACATTCACATTTGAGAATCACTATTTTACAGAATTTTGAAGTAAAATGTTTTGTTTCTTTAAGAAGAAATTAGTTTAAAACATATGAATATAAGTGTAGCTTTGATCATAAAAGAGATCAGGAAAACACTAAAATATCAGTAAAGATATAGAAATCAAAATACAATGATAAACTTAATCTACTTAATCTAATAAACTTTTATAAACTCCAGCAAAGACACTCATTATTTTAAAGTGCATCTATAACCTTTATAAAACGCAATTATCAATAAATCTCAAAAATCCATATCAAACATGTCATTTTTTAGAACTACATACAATGTTTTGTTATATATTTATAGTTACATATAATATCATACAGTTATGTTTTGTTATACATATATAGTCCTTAGTTATATATAATATTGTTATAAGAAATGATGAACAATTAAGGCATATTTGGAGTTTATTTTTAAAGGAGTTAAGAACAGGATTAAAATATTCTAAGTTTATCAGAGCACATTGAATATGAGAAGGTATTCAGTTTCAATGACATATTTCCTTAGCCTGCCAAAATGAAATATTAAGAAATTAGTAGAGTGTAAATACTTTAGAAGCAATAAATTATGAGTATAGTTAAGAGAAACTACATGATATGTCATCAGTGACTTACTATAAATAAATGTAGATTTTGCTCTACTAAAGTTTATAGAATTTTATTATATGCTTTAAATCTCCACTAATCTAAAATGCAAAATGTTTATATTTTCTGAATGGCAATTTGAAATAAGCAGCATTCAAATGATAGGACTTGCAGCTAAAAACATCAATAATGAACAGTAAGACTACAAATATTAATTTTGAAGTGTTGATTTTTTAATGATTTGTATTCGTTTTCATTCTAAATAAAACTGATTTATATTCTTTTCCCTACAAAAGACAACAATACTAAAAAGTTCAAATTCATCAGTTCAGGAAATATTTATTGAGCATTTACTTTGTTCAAAGCACCCTTTCTAGGCACTGTTGATACATTAGTAAACAAGCCACTTTGGCTTACCACAAATTTACATTCCAGTGCTGGAGGCAGGCATTATTTAAGTCATTAAATGCATTCCTTAATTATAGTGTGGCAAAGTGCTCAGAATAAGATGAACAGAGTTCTGTGATAAAGAGGTTTAGAGTCAGGTAGTGCTCTTTTCTGGAAAGGACATATGGAAGGCCTCTCTGGGTAGGTAATACTTGAACTGAGTCCTAAATAACTAAAAGTCAATCTTGTAAAGATCTCGGGAAAGTGTTTCAGGCTGAGGAAAGAACATTTGCCAAGGATATAAGCAGGAGTTAGCTTTTTATATTTAAGGAACTGAGAGAGTTATATGTGTCTGAGATGGGGGAAGGAATACATGTCAAAGTCTAGAGGAAAGATCCTATAGGATTTTATAGTCTATGTTAAAGAGTTAGGATTTTAAGTGCAATGAAAAGTACAGGAGTGACATTATCTGATTTATATTTGAAATATCTTTCCATTGCAGTATGGAAATAAAGGAATTGAGGAGACCAGCATACCAAGCAGAGACCAGTTAGAAGATTACTGTTGTAGTGCAGATGGGAAATGAGAGTGTATCAGTCTTGGTGACAATTTAAGTATCTGCGTAATATAGTATTTAAGGTATAAAAAATCTTTAAAAATTAAATAATGTAATAATTTGCTTTTCCCAAAGAGACAAACACCCACATGATTAAGTGATCTCCCCCAAAGTCA
>NW_011889362.1:901432-946432 GCF_000151845.1 Pteropus vampyrus | reverse complement strand
ACCATAATCTAATTTTTGAACATTTTCATTGCCCATAAAACAAACCATATACATATTAGCATTAAATTTCTATTTCCCTCCTATCTCTTTCCCTCCAGTCCTAAGCTACCCCCAATCTACTGTCTGTCCCTATAAATTTTCTTATTTGGTATATTTCTCATAAATGGATTTGTAAAATATATGGCCCTTTGTGGCTGGCTTCTTTCACTTAGCATAATATTTTCAAGGGTCAAACATGTTGTAGCATGTGTCAGTATTCCTTTATATTGCTGAATAATATTCCTCTGTATGGTTAATCCACACTTGATTTATCTATTTATTAGTAGATGGATATTAGGGTTGTTTCTGTTTTTTGGCAATTTGTATTGAGATATAAATCCTTTATCACATTTATTCTGCAGCTTGTCTTTTTACTTTCTTGATATCATTCGTAGCACAAAACTTTAATTTTGATGTAGTCATTTATATATTTTTTCTTTTCTTATCTGTCTTTTTAAAAATAACTTTTATTATTATTTATGCCTACAGCACCTAGTCTTCCTAAGTGTTCTCCCATCCAAATACTAACCAGACCCGACCCTACTTAGCTTCCAAGATCAGACATCAGACTTGTTCAGGGTGGTATGGCCATAGATCATGGACCATGGCTCCACTGGGGAGCAAACCCAAGACCTTGTGCGTATAAAGCAGACATGCTAACCACTACACTATGGAACCATGTCCTAAAAATAACTTTTCATTTTTCAATTACAGTTGACATATTATATTAGTTTCAGGTGTACAACACAGTGATCAGACATTTATATAACTTAGAAAGTGATAGTACCCCTCTGACACCATACATAGTTATTACAGTATTATTGACTATATCCTCTATGCTGTATTTTACAACCCCATGACTATATTCTAACTACTAATTTGTACTTCTTAATCCCTTCCACTTTTTCACTTATTCCCCTAACCCCCTTCCCATCTGGCAACCATCGGAAGGTTGTATCTATGAGTCTGTTTATGTTTTGTTGGTTTGTTCAGGTGTTCTTTAGATTCCACATATAAGTGAAATGATAAGACATTTCTCTTTCTCTGTCTGACTTACTCCACTAAGCAAACTACCCTCTAGGTCCATCCATGTTGTTGCAGATTTTACCTGACCTATACAGATTCAGGTTTGGTACAAGAGCTGAGCCTGTGCTCCCTTGCAAAAGTCTCATATCACACCAAGTCTAGCCGCTGCCTGCCTCAGAATTGTGGACACCCAAGATGTGTTCAAGAAATATTGTAACTCGGGCTGGTGCTAGTTGCCTGCCACGAGAATTGTCTCCGGAGGGCTGCGAGCCAAGGCCAGTTGATTGTTGCTAAAACACCTCCCTTCTGAGAGTGCTTGGTGGAGCTGATTACCCAGCCATGAATATGCCTCCCACAATTTTTGAAGTAGATGGAGCATGATTCCAGGGACTCACCAGAGTAAAGCACTCATGGAGTCAATGAAGATTCAGATTTGATGCCAGATTTTGGGCCTGCCAGGGTCTCAGACCCCTGATATTTGTTTAAGAGATACTGCTTCTCTGGCTGGGATTGATTGTCTGCCAACAAAAGTTTCTGCCAAGGCCCGTTATTTGATGTCGATTGAAACATCTGCCAAAAGTGCAGGTTGGGGCTGGTTGGCTGGCAACCACATTGCCATAGGCAATTTGCAAGTTGGATAGGGCAAGATCTCAGTGAGTCATGGGGTACAGCAAGGGGAGTTCATCAGGCCAATGTAGATCCAGTATTGGCTGTGTGGGTGGAGGGCTCAACATAGGCAAAATGGTGCCCACCTGTAGTCTGCACTGTAGAAAGATTCAACAAAGGGACAATGGCAGTTGTCTCTCCAGCTCTCTCCCTGAAGCTACACAACTCAGTCTTTCTCTGTATGTCTCTGGTGCCTCCTGAGCTGGTGTTCCTCTGCCAGAGCTCAAGATGAGTTTATGCCTTTGGATTACCAGTATCTTTCTGTCTCCCCCAAATGGTCAGAATCCCACTGATTTTTACAGCCAGATTATGTGGGAACTCTGCTTCCTGGCACTGGAACGGTGGGCTAAGCTGACCCAGTGTGGGTCTGTGGTGCATTGGTTGAAGCTGGGGCCCCTCACTCTTCCAAGAGGACCTCTATGGCTGAGATATTTCTCCCGATGCTTAACCACCACATGCAGGTAGGAGCAAGCCCGTTTCGTGTCTTCACCCTGCCAATCAATCTCGAGGTGGCTTCTTCTTTATATCCTTATTTATAGGCATTATGTTCAGCTAGACTTCACGTGACTCTGCAGGTTAATTGTTCTATAATTTAGTTATAATTTTAATGTGGTCATGGGAGAATGTGAGCACACTGTTTACCTATCCTGCCTTCTTGACTGTACCCTAGCATATCTAATTTTTACCATTTTAATTATGATATATCTTGATTTAAGTCTCTTTGAGTTCATCTTGTCTAAAACTCTGAGCTTCCTGGGCTTGTATATCTATTTTCTTTGCTAAATTAGGAAAGTTTTCCATCAAAATTTATTCAAATATATTTTTTTTCAATTCTTTGTTCCCTCATTTTTCCTTCTGGTACCCGTATATTACAAATATTGCTACACTCGATGTATCAAAAGCCCCTTAAACTATCTTTAATTTTTTAAATTTTTTGTTCTTTTTGCTGTTCTGATTGGGTGTTTTCTGCTACCTTATCTCTAAATCACTGATTCAGTTCTCTGCCTCATCTAATCTATTGCTGATACCCTGTAATGTATTGTTTATTTTAGTTATTGCATTATTCACCTATGACTAATTCTTTTTTTATATATTTTATCTCCATTTTAATGTTCTATCTATTTGTTAAAGTTCTCACTGAGATCATTGAGTATCCTTATAAATAGTGTCTTGAACTCTGCATCTAGAAGATTTCTTATCTCTATTTTATTTTGTTTAGTTCTTTTCCTGCAGCACTCTTCTGTTCTTTCATTTGGGACATGTTTCATTGTCTTTCCATTTTGGCTGCTTCTCTGTTTTGGTTTTTATGTACTAGGTAGAGCTGCTATGTATCCTGGTCTTAGTAGAGTGACCTTATGTAGTAGGCATCCTGTGGGGCCCAGTGACGAAATCTCCCTTGTCGCCTGAGCCCAGTTCTCCAAGTGTGATTTTTGTGTGGAGTGTGTGTGCTCTCCAATTACAGTTGAGCCATGGTTGCTATTTATACATCATTGCAAAAGATTGACCCTCAGGCTGATGAATTGGTAGGTCTGGCAATGACTATAGTGTAGGAGCTGTTGTTCAAGGGCTGACCCTACACAGCAGAATTTGCTTTAGTAAGGCTCTGGTGCCTGCCGTATATGCCCTTTTGGTGTGTCATTTGTGGATGTGGCTGAGTTGTACTCCAACTAGGGCCACTAGACATGCCAACCCTGGGAACTATACTGGGAAGGTCCCCAGCACAGACCAAGTTCAGCTACCTGTGTCCTGCCCAGGGCCACCTCTCTTGAACCATAAAATATTACACAAATATATTCCACTGGCACTGGTCTTGAAGGTACCTGGGAGGGGCTAAACTGTGAACCAAGGCTGGCTGCCACTAATGCTAGGTTCAGGGCTGCTTAAGAAGTACAGGACTATCTGAGGATAGAAGCTAATTGTTTAGGGTTTGTGTACCTTTAAGAGATTTTAGGAAAGTTCACAGCATGAGCTAAAACAAGCCCTTTGTATTGACAAGCCACTGAAAGCTGCTCGGTTGGGCCCACAATTTGGGTGAGGTGAGGTCTCAGGTTATCAACAGGGCAGGACAAAGGGTGTTAGCCAAGTTAATGGAGACCCAGATATGTCTGCATGCTGGGAAAATGAAAGGCTCAACAGAAAATGATACCTTCTGCCAGACCTTCCAGCTCTTTCTCAGAAGCCAGACAATTAAATTTCTCCCTGTATGTTTCCGGCACCTTTACAGCTTCTGCCCCAAAACTGGAGCTCAGAGTGAGTGAGTCCATCAGCAAGTAAGTTCATGTGTGGGCTTTTCAAGAGAAATATCTGGACTCCCACAGCCCTCTGTCTCACAATCTCTTCTGGTTTTAGAAGTTGTGGGAACATTTCTTCCTGGCACTGATGGTCCTGGCTGGGGAACCCAGTGAGAGGCTAGGATCCCTAACTTCTCTGGTGGGACCTCTGAAGCCACAGAATCTTTCCTGATTCTCAATCACTACAGGTGGGTGTGAGGCCAGCTTGTTTTACATCTCTGCCTCTTCTACTAGTCTTGAGGTAGCATCTTTTGTAAAACCTTAGTTATAGGACTTCTGTTCATCTAGGCTTCAGGATATTCTCATTGATGATTGCTCTGTAGTTTAGTTGTAATTTTAATGTGGTTGTGAGAGGAGGGCAGTAAAACATTGTCCTACTCGAAAATCTTGACTGGAACTTAGATCATTTCATTTTTAAGCAGCAGAACATACATTTTTTCCAAGTGTACATGGAACAGTTTCCAAGATAGACCACACGATAGGCCTAAAAACAAGTCTCAATAAATTTGAAAAGATTAAAATCATACCAAACATTTTCTCCAACCATAATGGTATGAAACTAGACATCAATTACAAGAAAAACACTGAAAAACACACATAAAATATGGAGACTAATATCCTACTAAACAATAAATGGATTAATAATGAGATCAAGAATTAAAAAAAAAAATCTTAAAACAAGTGAAAACAAAAACGCAAAGATCCAAAGTCTGCGGCATACGATGAAAGCAGTTTTAAGAGGGAAATTCGTAGCAATACAGGCCTACATCAGGAAACAAGAAAAAGGCTTCCAGTCAAGATGACAGAGTAGGTATACACTGTGCTTGCCTCCTCTCATGACCACATCAAAATTACAACTTAACTACAGAATGACCATCGTGGGAGTTGCCTGAAGTCTAGCTGAAGAGAAGTCCTAAAATGGGGACACACAGAAGAGGCCATCTCAAGAATAGTAGGAGGGGCAGAGATGCAAAACTGGCTGGTCCAACACTTGCCTGTGGCATTCAAGAATCAGGAGGGTTATTTTGGCTACAGAGTCCCCTCATCCACTTTGAGAAGCAAGGGGTCCCAGCCCTACACTGGGTTATCCAGCCAAGGGTTGCAGTGCCAGGGGGGAAAGTCCCCACAACTTATAGCTGTGAAAAACCAGCAGATTGGGGTGAGAAAGATAGAGGGCCAAGGGAGCTTCAGACTTTCCTCTTAAGGGGCCCTGCACGTGGACTTACTCAGTGACAAACTCACTCCCTCTGAACTCCAGCTCTGGGGCAGAAGCTTGAAAGGCACCAGGGACATATAAGGAGGAAATAGAGGTGTCAGGCTTCAGGGTGAAGGCTGGAGAGGCAGCTTTCTTCCAGACAGAAGTGCTGGAAGAGGGCATCCTTCCTTTGTTGGGCTCTTTCCCAACCGGATTGCAGACCAAAGCAGGCATCATATCTGAGTCTCCATCAATGTTGCTAAGGTTGCCTCACTCATATGGTTCACTGAAACCCCACTCTTTCCAATGTGTGGGGCCCACACAAGCCACTTCCAGTGGCTTTTCCATACAAACAGCCTGTCTTGACTCATGCTAGAGACTTTCCTAAAATCTCTCAAAGTTCACAAAGCATAACAAGCAGCATCTGGCCTTAGCATGTCCTGTACTTCTTGCAGAACAGTTCCAAGCCTGGCACTAGTAGCTACTGGCTTCTATTTGTGGCTTGCCTTCGAGGCATTTCCAAGTTCCGCATAGGTGGTAGCCATCGGTGGATCGTTGGTGACTTATGCCAAGTAGCCCTGGACAGGGCATAGGCTGCAGCTGAATTTGGCCTGCAGCAAAGTTCCTCCCAAAATGCCCCAGCCTGGATGCTTAGTAGTCACCTTCAGTCTGAGTCGGAACACCACCCAAGGTCACATCTGAGAATGACACACCAAAAGGTCAATAGGCAGGCACCAGAGCCCTGCTAAAGGGAATCCTGCTCTGTAGGGTCAGCCTTACACAAGAGCTCCTCCACTGGTCATGGCCAGTCATCACAACCAATCAAGCTTCCCATTGACAAGCAAACAGCAACCAAGGCTCAACTACAATAGGAGGACACACACAATTCATACAAGGGATATACCTGGAGCACCCGGCTCAGATGACCAGGAAAGACTATGCAACTGGGTCCCACAGCACTCCTAATACATAAGGTCACTCTACCAAGACTGGGAGATATAGCAGTACTACCTAATACATAGAAAAAAACACAGGTAGGCAGCAAAATGGAAAGACAAAGAAACATGTTGAATATAAAAGTACAGAACAAAGCTCCAGAGAAAGAAATTTTAAAAATGAAGACAAACCATCTACCAGATGCAGAGTTCAAAACACTGGTTATAAGGATGCTCAATGAATTTAGGGAAAGATTGTGAACTTTAACAAAGAGATAGTAAATACAAAAATGGAGGGAGAAAACATGAAAAATAGAACCAGCTAGAATTGAAGAATACAATAACCGAAATGAAGAATACCTTAGGAGGAATCAACAGTAGATTAGATGAAGAAGAAGATTGAATCAGTGATTTAGAAGATAAGGTAGCAGAAAACACCCAAACAGTACAGCAACAAGAAGAAACAATCCAAAAAAATGAGAATAGTTTAAGGGACCTCTGAGACAACATCAAGCATACCTACATTCACATCATAGGGATACCAGAAGGAGAGAGAGCAAGGCATTGAAAACCTATTCCAAGAAATAATGATGGAAAACATTCCTAACTTGGTGAAGGAAATAGACATATAAACCCAGGAAGTGCAGAGATTTTCAAACAAGATGAACCTAAAGAGTCCCACACCAAGACACATCATAATTAAAACCCAAAAGATGAACAACAAAGAAAGAATCTTAAAAGCAGCAAGAGGAAAGAAGTTAGTTATAAGGAAGCTCCCATAAATAGTCAGCTGATTTCTCAACAGAAAATTTACAGGCCAGAAGAGATTAGCACCAAATATTCGAAGTGATGAAAAGCAAGAATCTAAAACCAAGATGACTCTACCTAGCAAAGCTATCATTTAGAATTAAAAGACAAATAAATAATTTTCCAGACAAGGGAAAGCTAAAGGAATTCATTATCACCAAGCCAGCATTACAGGAAATGTTAGAGGGACTTATTTAAAAGTATAAAGAAAAAAAGAAAAATAAATAAATATTTTAATGATAGAATGGCAATAACTACATGTTTAGCAAGAATGACTTTAAATGTAAATGGACTAAATTCTCCAATCAAAAGATAGTATGGCTGAATGGATAAGAAAACAAGACCCTTACCTATGCTGCCTACAAGACATTTACTTCAGGTCAAAAGTCACACACAGACTGAAAGTAAAGAGATGAAAAAAGATGTTTTATGAAAATTAAAACAAACAAAACATGTTGGGGTAGCAATACTTATACCAGAAAAAATAGATTTGAAAAAGTTATAACAAGAGAAAAAGAATGCCCAGTTATCCCACTTCTTGGTATTTATCTGAAGAAACACAAAACACTATTTTGAAGAGACATGTAAATCCTTATGTTTATCGCAGCATTATTTACCATAGCCAAGCCAAGATATGGGGGCATCCTAGGTGTCCATTAGTGGATGAATGAATAAAGAAGAGGTGGTGTATATATATACACACATACATACAATGGGATATTACTCAGAAATAAGAAAATGAAATCTTGCCATCTGCAACATGGATGAACATAGGTGTTGTGCTGAGGTAAGTCAGATAGAGAAAGACAAATGTCATATGTGAAATCTAAAGAACAGTATAAACAAAGAACAGAAACAACCTCATAGATAGAGCATTTTGATGATTGTAAGATTCGGGGCATGGAGATGGCTGAAGAGGAAGGGGATTAAGAGGTACACGTTGGTAGTTATAAAATAGTCATGGAGATGTAGAGTATAACATGGAGAATACAGTCAGTAGTATTTTAGAAACTATATATGGTGTCAGATGGGTACTGGACTTATCGAGGTGATCGACTTGTAAGTTATGTAAATGTCTAATCACTGTGTTGTATACCTGAAACTAATATCTTGAATGTCAACTACAATTAAAAAATAAAAATCTAGAAATTAAAAGAAACAAGAGAAAGTTCAAATAAATAATCTAACCCTTTATCTAAAGTACTAAAAAATTAACACAAATACAGCCAAAAATGAGTAGAAGGAAGGAAATAATAAAGATCAGAGTGGAAATAAGTGAAAGAGTCTAAAAACAGTACAAAAGATCAGTAAAACCAAGAGCTGCTTCTTTGAAAAAATAAACAAAATTTATAAACCTTTAACCAGATTAGTCAAGAAAAAAAGGAGGGCACTCAAATAAATAAAATCAGAAATGAAAGAAGACAAGCGACAAATGACACCACAGAAACATAAAGGAGTATAAGAAAATACTACAAACAATTACATGCTCATAAACAATAATTTGGAAGAAATAGATAAATTCCTAAACCATACAATCTTCTAAGATTCATCAAGAAGAACCAGAAAATCTGAAGACAAATTATTACTAACAAAATTGAATCAGTAATCAAAAAAAATACCTCCCCATAAACCAATGTCCTGGACCAGATGGCCTCAAAAGTGTTTTTTTTTTTCTTTTTAAACCAAACATTCAAAGAAGAATTAACACTTATTGTTCTGAAACTATTTCAAAAAATTCAAGAGGAGGGAAGGCTTCCAACCTCATTTTATGAGTCCAGCATTATCTTGATTCCAAATTTAAACAAAAACATTACAAAATAGAAAACTATAGGCTAACATCCTAATGAGTATTGACTTAAAAATCCTCCCCATGAAATTAGCAAACTAAATTCAGCAATACATGAAACAGATCATACACCATGATCAAGTGGAATTTATTCTTGTTATGGATGTTTGGTTCAATATCTCTAAATCAATTAACATAATACATAACATAAAAATCATATAATTATATCAATAAATGCTAGAAAAGCATTCACAATATCCAGCAGAATATTTTGAGGGAACATCCCTCAAAATAATAAAGGCCATATACAGCAAACCCACAGCTAACATCATACTCAATAGAGAAAAGCTAAAAATGTTCTCCTTAAGATCAGGAACAAGGCAAGGCTGTCCACTTTCACTACTTTATTCAACATAGTATTGGAAGTCCTAGCCGCAGCAATCAGATAAGAAAATAAATAAATAAATAAAGGCATCCAAATTGTAATGGAAGTAGTAAAATTTTCATTATTTCCAGATGGCATGCTTCTACATATAGAGAATCCTAAAAATTCCACCATAACCTATTAGAACTGATCAGTGACTTCAATCAAGTAGCCGGATTCAAAATCAATATCCAGAAATTGGTTGCCTTTCAATACACATATAACAAATTATCAGAAAGAGAAATTAAGAATCCAATCTCATTTAAAGTTGAATCAAAAAATAAAATGCCTAGGAATAAAATTTAACCAAAGAGGTAAAAGGATGTCCAATTAATATTGTTAAAGAGTAGATTTGCATGTCTTCTGTTTTAAAATGGTAGGTAGGGGAAATGTTTCCCAGTCACATAAGATTTCCATCGCCATATCATATATTATGCTCAGGTGAAAAAGACACAAATACTTCACATAAAGCTTGTTTAAACATACCAATTTTATCTAGACTTTCACTTTAATCCTACCAACCCTTACATTCCTAATTGTAGCCTTCATCTGTATTTCATTAAAAGGTTTTGGTTTTACAGTACTAGGTAGAGTAAGCATTCCCCAGTCAGACATAATATCCATTCTCATAAAACATTCAGGTAAAACTGTCATAACCCCTTCACATAAAATCTGTTTAAGCATTCCAATTTTCATCTAAAGGTCCACCTTAATCTTAACATTTACATTTCTATATTATCTCAATATAATTGTAGCCTGCCTTAGGACTTATCCAACAGATTTTGGTACCACAGTGCATGAGGCTCCATGTCACAGAATCTCAGAAACATCTCTTCTCCACCCTCTGATCATTTACCTACTCATGTGATAAGGCTTTGAGACCCCTGAAGTGGTCAATCCAAGGGATCTTTTGCTAATGGGTCTGATTATTGCCTCAGGCAGTTTGGGGATGGGTTCCCACTGTAATTTTTGCCTTCCACCTTTTAAAATTTATCCAAACTGGAGTAAATAAAGCATATTTATTTGAGACCTTTTAATGTTGGGGGTTAGCATGAAGTCCCATTGGTTTGCCAAATCTTACATAGTGTTATGTTAAGCCATTTTTTAAATCTCATCGTTGTCCTTTTTAGTCATATCATTTCTTAATAACCATCTAAAGATTTTCACCATGCTGCAGTGATTCCCCTGATGCTCTACTCTGCCTCTCATTCTCTTTTTAAATTAATTTACTCTATTAGCATCTGTAAGACACATAAGGAAAACTGAGTCAGTAAATCCCATAACACTTCTAAAGAGACTGTTCGATTTTGCAGCAGTAAGTTTCCTGGGATACCTATGCAAAAGGTGCCCCCTTAGTGACAATATTTATTATAACCTGGGTAAAGGGCACATTTAGTTGGTGAATATCCCTATCATCATAAAGTTAGTTACACATGGCTTGTATGGGAGGCATATCAACTGCTTCATCTGGGGTGGTCCACTTGGCATTGATAGAGAGATACAAACAATCCTCTTCTCAGAGTAAACAGTGGTTTTCATCCAGTCCACCAGTCTTGTTATTCCCTCAGGAATAACTTTTTTGGATTGCTAGGGCTGCCATAACAAAATGCCACAGTCTGGGTGGCTTAAACAACAGAAATTTATTATCTCATATATACGGAGGCTAGAAGTCCAAGATCAAGGTGCCAGCAGGGTTTGGTTTCTTCTGAGGTCTCTCTCCTTGGCTTACATATCAATGCTCTCTCAATGTATCCTCACACATTTTTCCTCTATGTGTGCACACCTCAGATGTCCCCTTGTATGTCCAAATTTCAACTTCTTATAAGGACCAGTCAGATTAAATTAGAGCCCATCATTATGACCCCATTTAATCTTTAATACCTCTTTAAAAGTCCTACATCCAAATAAAGTACCATTCTGAAGTATTGTGAGTTAGGGTTTCAACATACGAAATTGAGAGAATCACAATTCAGCCTATAACAGTATGCCCTCTAGAGCCCCCCAAATTCATGTCCTTCATCCCAAAAGCTCAAATGTTTTTTTTTAATTTTTAATTTTTTAAATTACAGTTGACATTCAATATTAATTTATATTAGTTTCAAGAGAACAACATAGTTGTAAGACATCTATATAATTTACAAAGTGATTCCCCTAATTAGCCTACTACCTACTGGCATTATAATTAGTTAATACAGTATTATTGACTATATGGCATGCTGTACTGTACATCCCCATGAATATTTTGTAACTATCTATTTGTACTTCTTAATCTATTCAATTTTTCTTTTTTTTTATTTAATTAGTTTCAAGTATACAGTACATTGGTTAGACATCTATATAGTTCGTGAAGTGATCCCACCAATCACTTCATCCTTCCCCTGACCCTTCACCTAGACAACGTATTAATGCTAACTACATTCCCTATGCCATACTCCCCATCCCTGTGACCATCCATTAGCTGCTAATTCGTACTTCTTTAACCCTTCACTCCATTCTCCCAGTCCCACAAATCCTCCTCCCCCGTCCATCACCAAATTGTCCACTACATTTATGAGTCTGTTTTTGATTAGTTTGTTCTTTTTATTCTTTAGATTCCACATATAAGTGAAATTATATAGTGTTTATCTTTGTCTGACTTAAATACCTTCTAGGTCCATCAAAGAAATATCTTTTTCCATCTTCTTCCTTTTAGTCTGTGTGTGTCTTTTAATCTGAAGTGAGTCTTTTGTATTTTTTCTTCTTAAAGAAGTCCCTACAACATTGCTTGCTATACTGGTTTGGTGGTGATAAATTCCTTTAGCTTAGTTTTTTTCTGGGAAGCTCTTTATCTGTCCTTTGACTCTCAATGATAGCTTTGCTAGGTTAAGTATCCTTGGCTGCAGATCCTGGATTTTCATCACTTTGAATATTTTTTGCCAAACTCTTCTGTCCTGCATAGTTTCTTTTGAGAAATCAGCTGCCAGTCTTATGGGTGTTCCCTTATAAGTAACTATCTGTTTTTCTCTTGCTGCTTTTAATATTCTTTCTTTGTATTTAACCTTTGGCATTTTAATTATGATGTGTCATGGTGTGGGCCTCTTTGGATCCCTGGTCTCTGGGATTGTCTGAGCTTCCTGGGGTTTTATATCCATTTCCATCACCAGGAGAGGAAAGTTTTCCATTATTATTTCTTCATATAGCTGTTCAACGTCTTGATTTTCTTCAGTTAGGCTGATCAGATGGATATTTGAACCCTTAAAAGTGTACTATATGCACCTTAAATTATTTTTAGAGTCTTGATATCTTATCTCTTGCCATTCTGATTGCATGTCCTTGGCTTTCCCATCCTCTAGATAGGACATTTGATCTTTTTCTTTATTTACTTTGTTTCTTTGTTTATTCGATTTAATATATTTCCCATCTCAGATAATATGTTCTTTATTTCAGACTGGTTCCCTTTCATAATTTCCATTTCCATGTGTTTTTTTAATCTCTTTGTTGAAGTTCTCTACACTTCCCAAAAGTTCATTGAGCATCTTTATAATCAGTATTTTGAACTCTGCATATGTTTGATTGTTTGACTCCATTATTTCTGGATCTCTGTTCTGTTCTCTCATATGGTTTCTGCTACTTTGTCTTCCCATTTTGACTGTCTTTCCGTGTCTGTTTCTATGTACTAAGCAAAGCTCCTAAGTCTCCCAGTCTTGTTAGTGTGGACTTGTGAAATAGGTGTCTGTCCAGTGGCACAGTCCTGAGAGGGGTTCAGCTGTAGGCCAAACTTAGCCCAAACCTCTACTCCTTCGGAGCCACCTGTTAAGTTTCAGCAAGCAATCTACAGGTGCTGTGCTTATAGTTGTCTCAAAAGGCCACACCAGAAATCGAGGCCAGCTGCCTCCAGTGTGAATCTAGGCACTGCTTAGCAAGGAGCACCTGACTCACTGAGGATATAGCTGGATGTGGCTTGGGTGGGGCCATGAGTAGTGGAAGGAGAGATTTCAGGGAATCCTCTGTGCAGAGCAACCTCCATTATCCAGTTAGTTGACTGCAAGGCTTTGGAGGCAGGCACTGTGTCCACACTCTGGTATGAGGGAGGGCTCAAAAGGGAACATTGTATACTGCCGGCACTTCTGTACAGAGCGAATCTCGTCTCGACCCTCACTCTGACAGGCTTCCTGTAAGTCCCTGGTGTCCTTGCATGCAGCCGAATGGGCACTGGTGCTTAGAGCAAGCAGGTCTACCACAGTGAAAATCTGCTTGCAGACACAGCCCCTTTAAGAGGCTTCTGCTGCTGCTGTTGCTGCTGCTGCTGCCGCCGCCGCCGCCGCCGCCGCCGCCGCCGCCACCTCAGCCTCCATCCCACTCAGCTGGTCATGACCGGGCAGATCCGCATTGTCCTCCCGTCTTACCTTTTGCCGTTTCAGGATGATTTCTTGGATTTCTCCTTATTTTTATGGCTTGTTCATCTAGATCCAAGGTGATTTTTCCTTGCTGCTACTTCTTGTTTCTGTCACAACTTTGATTTGGTCACCAGAGGGATGAACAGAGCTTCTATCATCTATGCTATTTTTTTCAGTCTCTCTATTCAACTTTTTAACCTAGCTCCCCAACTCCCCC
The DNA here is from genome assembly GCF_000151845.1 of Pteropus vampyrus. NCBI lineage: Eukaryota > Metazoa > Chordata > Mammalia > Chiroptera > Pteropodidae > Pteropus > Pteropus vampyrus. The sequence continues at coordinate 932,670 of NW_011889362.1, read as the reverse complement.
ATCTGACAATCATCAGTTTGTTCTCTGTATCTATGAGTCTGTTTTCATGTTTTTTATTTATTTTGTTCTTCAGATTCCACATGTAAATGAGATGACATTGTATTTATCTTCCTCTGTCTAACTTACTTCACTTAGGATAATACTGTCCAGGTCCATCGATGTTGTTACAAATGGCAAGATTTCTTTCTTAATAGCCAAGTAATATTTCACGGTATATAGGTACTACAATTTATTTAATCATCAACTGATGGGTACTTAGGTTCTTTTCATATTTTGGCTATTGTAAATAATGCTACGATGAACATAGGGGTGCATATATCTTTTCAAATTAGTGTTTTGGATTTATTTGATATTACCCAGAAGTGAAATTGCTGTGTCATAAGGTAGTTCTATTTTTAAATTTCAGGAATATTCATATTCCTGTTTTCCATAGTGGCTGCATCAATTTGCAATCGCAACGAGAGTGCATAAGAGTTCTCTTTTCTCCATATCCCTGCCAACATTTTGTTGATTTTTATTTATTGATGATAGCTATTCTGACAAGTGTGATGTGATATTTCATTGTGGTGTTAATTTCCATTTCCCTGACGATTAGTGATATTGAGCATCTTTTCATGTCTATAATCATCTGTATGTCTTCTTTGGAGAAATGCCTATTCTGGTTTTCTGCCCATTTTTAATTGTTTTTTTTTTATTATTATTATCAAGTTGTATGTGTTCTTTATAAATTTGCAGTATTAACCCCTTAAGAGATGTATCCTAGGCAAATATCTTCTCATTCAGTAGGTTGTCTTTTTTTTGCTGATGGTTTCCTCTGCCATGCAAAAACTTCTTAGACTGATATAGTGCATTTGTTTATTTATTCTTTTATTTTAGTTTCCCTGAGAAGATATATTAGAAAAAAAATATTACTAAGAGAAATGTCAGAGAGTTTACTGCCTATGTTTTCTTCTTGGAATTTTATAGTTCTGGGTCCTACGTTTAAGTCTTTAATCCATTTTGAGTTTATTCCATTTTGAATATATGATGTAAGAAAGTGGTCTAGTTTTATTTTTTTTCATTTATCTGTCTAGATTTCCCAGTACAATTTATGGAATAGACTGTCTTTATTCCATTGTATATTCTTAACACCTTTGTCATAGATCAAATGACCATGTAGGAGTGGATTTATTTCTGGGCTCTCCATTCTGTTCCATTGATCTATGTGCCTGTTCTTATGCCAGTACCATGCCCTTTAGATTACTATAGACTTATAATATAGTTTGATATCAGGTAAAGTAAAACCTCCAACTTTGTTCTTTCTCAAAACTGCCGTGTCTTTTAAAGGTCTTTTATAGTTCGATATAAATTCTTGGATTATTTATTCTAGTTCTGTGAAAAATACCATTGGTATTTTGATAGAGATTTCATTGAATCTATAGATTGCCTTAGGTAGTAAGGACATTTGAAAGATGTTAATTCTATCCATGAGCACAGTATATGCTTCTATTTATTTGTGTCTTCTTCAATTTATTTTTTCAATGACATAAATTTCTGAGTACAGGTTTTTTTGTTTGTTTTTTTTTGTTTTTTGTTTTGTTTTGTTTTGTTTTTGTTTGTTTGTTTGTTTTTACCTTCTTTGTTAAATTTATTCCTAGGTATTTTTTTTCCCATTTTTATTGAAATATAATAGAAAATTAGTTGCTTGTATTCACATTCTACAATTCAATAAGTTTTTTTATTTTCAATTATAGTTGGCATAAAATGAATACCAGTTTCAGTTGTATGGCATAGTGATCAGAGATCTACATAACTTGCAAAGCGATCAGCCCACTAAATCTAGTACCCCTTTTCTCCTTACATATTTATCACAACATTACTAACCATCTTCCCCATGCTACACTCTAAATCTTCATTTCTATTCTGCAACTATCCATTTGTACTTCTTAATTCCTTTGCCATTTTTGTCCCCCCAACCCACCTCCTATCCAGTATCCCTCCCAATATTCTTTATATCTATGAGTTTATTTCCGCTTTTGTTGTTGATTTTATTCTTTAGATTCCACATGTGCGTGAAATCATGAGATATTTGTCATTCTCTCTCTGACACATTTCATTCAGCGCAATACCCTCTAGGTCCATCAAGGCAATATCTTTTTCCATCCCCTTCCTTTTAGTCTATTTGTGTCTTTTAATACGAAGTGTGTGACTTATAGGTAGCATATGTAAGGGGCTTGTTTTCTTAACCATTCAGCCGTTCTATCTTTTGGTTGGAGCACTTAATTCTTTTTCATTTGAGGTAGTTGTTGAAAGGAATGTAGTTATTACCATTTTTTGTTCCTGTTTTTGATACAAGTTTTTCTTCATAAAGAATTTCCTCCAACATTTCCTGTAATACTGACTTGGTATTGATAAAATTCCTTTAGCTTATTTTTGTCTGAGAAGCTCTTTATCTGTCCTTCAACTCTAAATGAAAGCTTTGCTGGATAAAGTACTCTTGGTTGTAGATCCTGGGTTTTCATCACTTTGAATATTTTGTGCCAAGTCTTTCTGACCTGCATAGTTTCTTTTGAGAAATCAGCCAGTCTCATGGGTGCTCCCTTGTAGGTAACTGTTTTTCTCTTGCTGCTTTTAAGATTCTTTGTATTTAACCTTTGGCATTTCAATTATGATGTGTCTTGGTATGAGCCTCTTTGGGTTCCTGGTTTGGATGACTCTGAGTTTCTTGGGGTTTTATGTCTAAATTCACCAGGTGAGGGAAGTTTTCCATCATTATTTCTTCAAATAGCTCTTCAAAGTCTCCCTCTCACCCTGGTACCCTTATGACATGGATATTTTTACCTTTAATAGTGTCCTATAGGATTCTTAAATTATTATTACAGTCTTGGCTTCCTTTTTCTTGCCATTCTGATTGAGTGTCCTTAGCTTTCTGATCCTCTATATAGGACATTTGTTCCTCTCCTTTATTCACTTTTTAGATTCCACTTGATATACTTTTCATTTCATATAATGTGTTCTTCATTTCTGACTGGTTCCCTCTTATAATCTTCATTTCCATTTTTATGTTTTTTTTATCTCTTTGTTAAAATTCTCACTGAATTAATTTATACCTCCCATAAGTTCATTTAGTATCTTTATAACCAGTGTTTTGAACTCTGCATCTGTTAGATTGTTTGACTTCATTATTTCTGGATCTCTGTTCTTTTCTCTCATATGGTTTCTGCTTCTTTGTCTTCCCATTTTGGCTGCCTTTCTGTGACTGTTTCTAGGTACTAAACAAAGTTCTTAAGTCTCCCGGTGTTATTAATGTGGCTTTGTGTGATAGATGTCCAGCACAGTCCTGAGAGGTGTTCAGCTGCAAGCCAAATTTAGCCCAGCCTGTGCCCCTCTGGGGCCACCTATTAAGATTCAGCAAGCAACCCACAGATGCTGTGCTTGTAGTTACTTCAAAAGGCCATACCAGAAACCAAGGCCAGGTGCCACCATTGTGATTCTAGGTGCTGCTCAGCAAGGGTTATCTAAGTGGGGACACACCTGCATGTGGCTTGGGGTGTGGCCTCGAGTTGGGGGAGGTGGAGTTTCAGAGAATCCTCTGGGCAGAGAGACTTCTGTTATCTAGTTTGGTGATGTCCCTGCACAGAGGGCGGTGCTGCCTCAGCACACTGGGAGGGAGGAGGGCTCAGCAGGGGAACAATAGATACAATTGACACTTATGTGCAGAGCGAGTCTTGCCTCGGCCCTCTCTCCCACAACTCACTGTCCCCCCTGTAAGTCCCTGGTGACCCTTGTGCAGCTGAACCGGTACTGGTGCTCTGAGAAAGCAGATATGTCACTGCTAAAGTCCATTCGTGGACATGGCCATTTAAGATGCATCTGCATCTGCAGGCTGCCACTGCCACTGCCACAGCCTTGGTCCCACTCAGCTGCTCACGAACAGGCAGGTCCGCTTCCTCACCCCGTCTTACCTTCTGCCATTGCAGGGTGATTTCTTAGTTTTCTCCCTAGCTGTATGTCTTGTTCAGTAGATCCCAGGTGTTTTTTCCTTGCTGTTTGCTCCTTGTTTCTGTCACAACTTTGATTTGGTAGCCAGAGGGATGAACAGTGTCTCTATCATTTACACTATTTTTTTTCTCTCCTATTCCTAGGTATTTTATTTTATTTTTTGAGGTATACTGATATCTGTAATTTAATTTGTCATAAAGACAGATGGATTTGTTGTTAGAATGATATAAAATGCATAGATATATGATAAAAATAAAATATGTATTACATAATCTATGTATGGGTATTTGGGTGAATAGTATACCATTCTTTCCTTTTTTTAACTTTTTAATTTTTTTAAATTTTATTTTATTATTAGTTTCAAGTATACAGTACATTGGTTAGACATTTATATAGTTTATAAAATGATCCCCTTAATTGCTCTTTCACTCCTCTGGCTCTCCACCTAGCCATTACATTAATGCTGACTGAATTCCCTATGCCGTGCTCCCCAACCCAGTGACCATCTATTAACTACTAATTTGTACTCTTTAACCCTTCACTCCATTTGCCCAACCCCTCAATGCCCCCCCATCTGTCACCAGATTGTCCTCTATATTTGTGAGTTTGTTTTTGATTAGTTTACTCTTTTTGTTCCTTAGATTCCACATATAAGTGAAATCATATGGTATTTATCTTTCTCTGCCTTATTTCTCTCAGAATAATAACCTCTAGGTCCATCCATGTCGTTGCAAATGGTAGGATTTAATTTTTTTATTGGCTGAGTAATATTCCATTGTGTATATGAACCATAACTTCTTTATCCAATTGTCTGTTGATAGGCATTAAGGTTGCTTTGATATTTTGGATATTGTAAATTGTGCTGCCATGAACATAAGGTGCATAGATCTCTACTAATAATTGTTTTTGTTTTGTTTTGTTTTATTTTGTTTTGTTTTTTGATGAATATCCAGAACTGCAATTGCTAGGTCAAAATGTCAATCCATTTTAAATTTTTTTGAGAAACCTCTAGACTCTTTTTCATAGTGGCTATCCCAATTTGCAATCTCATCAACAGTGTATGAGGGTTCCCTTTTCTCCACATCTTCACCAACACTTGTTGTTCTTTGATTTATTGATGATAGCCATTTTGACAGGTGTGAGGTCATATCTCATTGTGATTTAATTTGCATTTCTCTTATGATTAGTAATGTAATTGTTAATGAAATTGTTGATTTCTCCTGATAGTTCATTATTGGTTTATAAAACCACAATCAATTTCTATATATTAATTTTGTATCCTGCTAATTTATTGAATTCATTTATCAGTTCTAACAGTTTTTTGGTAGAATCTTAGGGTTCTCTATATATAGTATCATGCCATCTGTAAATAATGACAGTTTTACTTCTTCCTTTCTAGTTTGGATGCCTTTTATTTCCTTTTAGTCTCTTATTGCTATGATTAAGACTTCCAATACTATGTTGAATAATAATGTTAAAAGTGGACAACTCTTTTCTCATATTTCATCTTAAGGAAAATACTTTTAGCTTTCCTTCATTGAGAATAATGTTAGCTGTGGGCTTGTCATATATAGTCTTTATTATATTGAGGTATGTTCACTCTGGATTTCATCAAATGCTTTTAATCCATATGTTTATAGAATCATGTGATTTTTATCATTTAATTTATTAATGTGTTACATTACATTAATTGATTCGAGAATGTTAAAGCAAACTTGCATCCCAGAATTAAATCCCACTTGATCAAGATGTGTAATCTTTTTAATGTATTGCTGAATTCAGTTTGCTAATATTTTTTTGAGGCTTTTTGCATCTATGTTCATCAGGGATATCAGCTTATAATTTTCTTTTTTTTTTGGTAAAGTCTTTTTCTGTTTTGAGAATTAGAGTAATTGTGGCCTCGTAAAATCAGCTTGAGAGCCTCCTCTCTTCTTGAATGTTTTGAAATCATTTGAGAAGATTAGGTGTTAAATCTTTGAATGTTTGGTATGATTCACATATGAAGTCATCCAGTCCAGGAATTTTGTTTGTTGCAAAAGCTCAAATGTCTTAAACTTTTCTAGCATCATCTCTAAATCTTAAATCTCATGTAGATCAAGAGTGGATGAGACTGAAACTGATTCTTCTGAATCAAAATTTTCCTTCAGCTGTGAATCTGTGTAACTGGACAAGTTACATGCTTTTAAATAACAGTGGTGGAGCAGGAATAGGATAGACATTTCCATTTCAAAAGGGAAAAAGTGGGAGCACAGAGAGTCATTAGTTTTAATCAAGCCCAAAAGCTAGCAAATTCCATCAGATTTTGAGGATTAAAAATAGTCTTCTCTGCTTCAATGTTCTGTCCTCTGAACTCATTAAGGTAGTGGTCTCAGCCCCTTGGCCCTGAAGTCCTGAGCCCAATTTAGCCCACAACTCTTGCTGTGTGTCTAGATCATTATTATTTTTTGTTTGTTTGTTTAGAGGGAAGTGTCAAAGTTATATTCAGAGACTGATTCTGTCTTTGCCACCTAATTATTAATCACAAGTTTCCTGTGAGATTTAGAATAATTTCACAAGCCAATAGCATACAGAATATCTCATAATAAGCCAAATAAAGAAATATTCTAAACAACTGACAGATTAATTACATTATTAATCCAGGCAAGGGGAGACAAAAGGAATAAAGTCCAAATTTGACAGAGATGTACCATTTTACACAAGGAGGTACTGAGAAAAATAGAGGCCAACCAAGAGCTCATTTCCTGCTGCCAGTGCAAAGTGAATATCTTCTGTTGTTTAAAGCACATTGCTAGGGAATGAAGTGCTTGTGTAGGCGGGCAGGCTAATCTCTTTCATGAGGCTACTGCAGAGTTTCTCACCACTGTCTATTATGAGTCACCTTGCTGAGGCAGGAGCTAATGCCCCAAGTGTCTTCAGAAATTTTTAGGTTGTGAAGATTCACTTCACCTAAACCCAAACTCTCAACTAGTTCTCACAAACTCTCAGTATTTACACTCCAAATGTCATTTTGCCCTAGTTCCTTCTCCATGTGTTCTTATCAACAAGTCCCCAGCAGGAACCCACAGCAGCTGGCCTGCTGAGGTCCTTATCAGTGACAACATGTGAAATGATGACATCCGGATACAACTTATTTCATACTCATGTGGAAGCAACTTTGTTTATGTCATAAACAAGTGCTTTAAAACAACCTCACTTAAGTCATAAACAAGTAGATTTGAAATCATATCCAACCAATACACAAGTGAGTCCTGCTTCAACCCAAACATGCTCTTCCACTATAAAGTGATCATAAGCTCTAAATCAGTCAGTTTTACAGTCCATTTTAGTAAATGTTCCTCAGGGAGCTGATAATACTGATCCACAAAATGAGACAATTCCTTCACATGATACTCCCTGGTTTCAGTAGGTTATTTTGTTTTTCCCTTCTCATACTGTGAACTATGTTCTTGGAGATCAGAGTCTTAGAGGTATATCTATTGCCCTGGCATAATTTTTCCCTTTGTTGGTGGCTTTGAGTCTAGAGGCTGAAGCTCAGGCTGATTTAAAACTGAGCTTGGTCCAGCATAAATATCTAACTCAGTATTCTCTTTTCGGATAACAGTAATCAAGGAATTTATATTCTACATTTTCCTTATCACTTTGTACTTCCTTATGCAATCAGTGAACCAGCTCCCTGGGTGTGACAGTTAATTTTAGTTGTCAATTAAACTCAGCTAAGAGGTGTTTAGATAGCTGGTAAAATATTTCAGGGTAAGTCTTTGAGGCTGTTTCTGAAAGATTAACATTTAATTTAGTAGACTGAGTAAGATCTACCCTCTCTTCTTCCTTAAGCTGAGCCATTCATCTTTTCCTGTCCTCAGACATCAGAGTATCTGGTTCTCTGGCCTTTGGACTCTGCAACATACACCAACACCCTCCTTGGTCTTCAGCCCTTTGTCCTTGAACTGTGAGTTATAGTATTGGCTCCCCTAGTTCTCTGGCCTTCAGACTCAGACTATTTATATCTATTCAGACTATTTATATCTATCTAGGAAGGTAGATATAAATAGATATTGATATAGAGAGACCCACAAGTTAGAGTTCAGTCCCACAAGACTGCCTTTACTTCAGGCAACAATCACAAGTCCCAAAAGCCACCTTCATTTCTGACAAAACAGCTATAAATTGGGGAGTGGGTTCCCACAACCCCACTGCAGGCTTGATAATTTGTTAGAATAATGCATAGAACAAAGGAAAGATTTATACAGATAATTACAATTTTATTATAAAGGATACAACTCAGAAACAGCCAAATAGAAGAGATTCATAAGGTAAAGTATGCAGGAGGAGGGGTAAGCAAGGATTCCATGAATTCTCCAGGCATGCCACCATTCCAATACATAAATATGTCCGCCAACATCAAACTTTGTTGTTTAAGAGTATCACAAGAGTTTTCATAAGAAAAATGAAGACCCAAAGAAGCCACTAGGACTGAGAATTTATGTACTTTTTAAATAAAGGAATAATAAATTTGTAAAGAGACGAGACAAAGGGTTTTGAGATGGGGCAATAAATTTTTGAACAGTGACTAGGAAATACATGGGGGAAACTAATAAGAGATAGGGTTATTTTTTATTTTTATCAAAGTATCCCATTTTCATTTTATTTTTTAAAATTTTTAATTAAATTTATTGGGGTAACATTGGTTAATACAATTATATAATTTTCAGGTGTACGTTATCATTTGACATCTGTATATTCTATTGTGTGTTTACCACCCAAAGTTGTTTCCTTCAGCTACCATATATTTAATCCCCTTTACCCACTTTATTCTCCCCCTAAACCCTATATTTGACCCCCTTTACTCTATCTCCCCTCTCTCCCATCCTACTAGTAACCACTACTCTATAGTCTTCTATAAACACTAGCCTATAGTCCATGTCCATGAGCCTCTATTTGTTTGTCCTGTTCATTTGTTGCTTTTAGGTTTATATCCCACATATAAGTGATATCATGTGATTTTCAACTTTTTCTGTCTGGCTTATTTCGCTAAGTGTGATTATCTCAAGGTCGATCCATGTTGTCACAAATGGCAGTATTTCAGCTCTTCTTATATTCCATTGTATGTATATGTACCACCTCTTCTATAGCCAATCATCTATCGTAGGATGCTTTGGTTGCTTCCAATTCCTGGCCACTGCAAATAATGCTGCTATGAACATCGATGTGCAAATATCTTTTTGGATATGAGTTTTCAAGTCTTTGGGGTAAATACCCAGTAGAGGGATTGCTGGATCATATGGTAGATCAATTCTTAGTTTTTTGAGGAACCTCCATACTGTTTTCTATAGTGGCTGTACCAATTTGCAGTCCCACCAGCAGCGTATGAAGGTTTCTTTTCCTCCACATCCTCTCCAACATGTTATTACTTGTCCTGTTGATTATAGCTATTCTAAAAGGTGTGAGATGGTATCTCATTGTGGTTTTGATTTGCATTTCCCTAATAGCTAGCGATGTTGAGCATCTTTTCAAATATTTGTTGACCATTTGTATGTCCTCCAGATAGAAGTGTCTGTTCAGGTCCTTTGCCCATTTTTTGATTGGATCACTTATTTTTTGTTGTTATTGAGTTGCAGGAGTTCTTTGTGTATTTTGAAAATTAAGCCCTTATTGGAAGTGTTGCTTGCAAATATATTTTCCCATTCGGATGGTTGTCTCTTAACCTTGTTGTTGATTTCTTTTGCTGAGCAGATGCTTTTAGTTTATTGTAGTCCCATTCATTTATTTTCACTTTTACTTCCCCTGCTTTTGAGGTCAAATTCATAAAATCCTCTTTAAGTCCAAAGTTCTTGAGTTTAGTTTCTATGTTTTCTTCTATGCATTTTATTGTTTCAGGTCTTATATTCAGGTCCTTAATCCATTCTGAGATAATTTTAGTGTATGGTGATAGACAACTGTCTAGTTTCATTCTTTTGCAGGTTGTTTTCCAGTTTTCCCATCACCATTTACTGAAGAGGCTTTCCTTTATCCATTGTATGTTTTTGGATTTTTTGTCAAAAAACATTTGTCCATATAAATATGAGTATATTTCTGTAATCTTGATTCAGTTCCACTGATCCATGTGTCTGTTTTTCTGCCAATACCATGCTGTTTTATTTTTGTCGCTTTGTAGTACAATTTGATGTCAGGCAGAGTGATGCCTCCAGCCTTTTTCTTTTTTCTCAGGATGGCTTTGGCAATTCGGAGTATATAAGTGTTATTTTAATAGGTTTGTTTGTACAGATATACTTTAGCATCAGCTCCCAGTCTCAGGTGATAAGAATGTTCATCTCTTCTTGGTACAGGGAAGGGTGCCTTTCTCATGAAATATTTTATGACCTGCTCTTAGATAAAAAGGGAGAAGTCAAAGAGCCCTTTCTACATTTACCCTTTCTCAAATTCCTTCAGCTTAAAAGAATCGAAATGCCAAAGTGGCACATTTTGGATTGGCATGCTCTGTACAACTTCAATAATATAGTAATGGGAAGGAAAAATATTCAAAGGTATTTAGGAGTTATAATTGGTTGAGTCAGATGAAATATTAGATGTGGATATTGAAGAGGAGTGATAATTTTAAGAGCTTGAGAGGAGAAGAAATAAATGATATTATAAAAGGTGAAATACAGGAATGACAATGGATTTTGAATATACGGTAATTATGTGTTTGATTTGGGATAAGCTACATTGAAATACGTGATTGACACATCTAGTAAATTTATGTAAGCATATGTCTGAAATACAGATCAAATTTAGATATATAAATTTTAAAGTGATCTGTGCATAAAGTGTACATAATATTATTTGGTTGCATACTTTATTTGGAAAAAAACATAGAGCAAAAAGAAAATACCAAAGATAAGACTTTTGGCAAACATTAATATTTAAAAGTTGAAGAAAAAGAAATCAGCAAAGAAGATTAGGAGGATGGAATAGTAAGAGGATGAGATCGAATGTGCTTACCAGGAAAAAATATATGAAAGAAGGAATTTCTGGAATGAAGGATTTTTGTCTTAACTGATGAAGATAGATTAAGTAGGGGAATTACTTAAGAGACAACTGGATTTAGTAATCAAGGGATCATGGGATCATTGACTTACAACCCAAAAGGAGATCAAAGATGAATTTAACAGTTTCAGTAAAGAGTTAGGATAAAAAAACAAAAACAAAAACAAAAAAAAACAAAAAACAAAAAAATACCAAAAAACTTTTGCAGTGATTGGAAGGTGAAAGGAAGGAGGGAGTCATCTAGAACCGACTAGTCTTTAAAAAAGTTTTGTGATGAGAGAAAAGAGGAAAATAGTGCAATAGATTGAGAAAATTACTAGTTTAGGGAAAAGTGCTCTAAAATAATCCTGCATATTTCTATATGCCAAAGAGAGGAAATTAGTGGAAAGGAAGAAATCAAGAGTAACAATTCATTAAAGGTTCTAGAGTAATAGGCTTTAGAGAATTTGAAAAGAATACATTAGGAACAATTAGTTGTAGAAAAGACAGCACTTCTTTCACTCTGGTTGAAAGTAAAGCTTCTTAAAACTTGTTACACTACTCTACTGTATCATGTTTTTTAAGTCAATCTGCAATTATCTGTTATAGAGAGGACAGAGATAGGAAGAATCAAATTTGAATATAAACAAAAGATTTGTGTTTTACTTGCTTAAACTGTAAGGATGAGAGGATGGCTATGTTTGAATGATGATGAAAATAATCCAAATGGTAGAAAGAAAGGGTAACCTTTATAAATAAGAACAGACTTTTCAAAAAGATGACAAGGAATTGATTGCTTTGAATTAAAAACACAGAATAACAAACTGTATACAAAAGTCAGCCTTTGTAAAAAATAGCCTTCAGAAGTATGAAAGTTCTATAAATGTGCCTTAGTACTCCAATTCCTAATATATTGTATGTATGGGTAAAAGTCATGTAAAAATGTCTTCAAAAACTAGATAAGGCTATTTGCATTTCACTCTTATCTGGTTGTTTCCTTCAAAGCTCCCTAAACAACAGAAAGTCCCTTATTCAATTTCTAGAAGTTTTACAATGCTGCAGTAAAGTTTTCATACTGAAATGCCCGTGATAGACCTGCACTGAATTAAAGGACTGATCGAATCTGGGAGATGAATTTATGATACACTGCTTTGTCAGCAAACTTACCATTTGCTGAATAAGAACTGATAAACAGAAAATCAATTTAAACAAGTATAACAGTTATACCATTCTAGTGGGAATACCAACTCTAGAAAGTGAGTATGCTAGGTATTAAAATAAGTGTTAAATTCTAGATAGAGAATATTTACAAACCTCTTCCTTGCTTGTATATTTTTTATGTAGTTAAATATTTTTTACTAAATAAAGATATTTGAAATAATTTTGATTATGTGTTTAATATTCCTAGTGTAAATCATTGTTATCTCATACCCATAAAGTATTGTTGATAAGGATTGCAATAGAAAGTATAACAAATTTAACTAAGAACTTAATTTTAATTAAAACGCTCCTTTAATTACAACATTCCCCTGCTGTGGTTCAATATAAAAATTTTTATTAGAGTTTGAAAATACCCTTTTGTATAACTCAAATATTTTTAATGTATAGAGTTCTTCGAAATCAAACTATACATAAAAATATATATTACAGAATCAGCATTTTTGTGGCATGAAAGGCAATATGCAAATTGTTGGGTTTAAAAACAAGCCAGTTCTGAGATGTACAACATATCAACACCTTTATTGAAGGACTTTTTTTTTATCAGACAATATACTGCTTGCATTTAAAACTATGTCATAATATAAATATTGCTTAGCTGAAAAGCTCTTATGTCCTTACTCTTTCTTTAAATGGAATATAGTTACTCTAAGGGTCAGTAAAAGCAGCTCGAGAAGCAGATCTTTCTGAGAGAGAAGTTAAAAGCAGAATATTCACAATAAAGTCTTTGTAATTTGGCAGGAAATATCAAAGCCAAAAGATAGTACATAACTCTGCTGAGAATAACCTGTTCTATAGTTTTAATCTCAACAATTTAATTTGACATTGGTATTGTTATGTATGGGCGTATATTTTTTCAATTAAAAAATTTGGACTCCTTGAATGTTTCAACATCATTCTATTTTGTGTCAGAGAAAACACATGGGGACTCGATTCTATGGGAAATGGAAGGATTTGTCTCTAAATCCAGGCATTTACTAATGTAACTTTGGAACCACATGCCACCCAGCAGAGCAGACAATAGCAGATTGGCTGTTCTTTATGGAAATTACAATTTTGAGGTACTCTGCTTTGTTTACATTGTTTCTAACTCATCCTTAAGCTCATACAAACTCACTCTTCTTTCTTGATTATGGATCTGGTTAACCTTAGAAATAATGAATTATAAAACATTAGAATTTAAATGCTGTAAAAATTCATTTCCTTAGAATATTAAAGAAGTTCAGCCTTTTACTCTGCTCTTTTGGATCTAAGGTACATATTTGCATATTTACCTTACAGAGGCTAGACACAATGTGTTTCTGTTGGTACAAAGCTTAAGTATAATGTGGATGCTTATGAATTAATCAATTACCACCAGGGCAACTGGTCATAGAAGAGAACAAGAGGAAGTGATTTAAAAAAAAAAAAGTGATGTTTGACTGGGGATTGGAATTATTGTGTGAACATAGAGTATGAGAAATTTAAATTTAAAAAGATCCAGAAGGAGAGAGAAAACAAGATTGTAAGGAATATAGCATCATGGAGAAAAATCTACCTGGCTTTTAATATGTCTACAATAAACTTGTCCAACCAAATGAAAATCCATTCTGCTTTGAAAATGTTATTCAGTGTGATTCCAAAATCTTCCTAGATAATAATGGCACTATTAAACCACCCTCATCATTTGAAAATTACTTGTTCACCAAACTCTCACTGTATGATTTTTTTACCCTAGTTCTTGACACATAACAGATATCCAGTATACATCTGTCGAAGGAATCTTATAACGTTTTCAGAAGAGCAATAGTAATCTTAATACATCATCAATCCATGGTCTAATTTTGTCCTCTATAAAATGATATGGCCTGGATTGTGTCCCCTAAAAATATTTATGCTGAAGTCTTAATTCCCAGTACCTAATAATGTGACCATATTTGGAGTTAACATGAAGTCATTAGATTGGGCCATATCTAATATGACTGGAGTCATAAGTAGAAGAAATTTGGACACAGACATGCATAGACGAAAGACCATGTTAAGACACAGGAAGATGACTGTTTATAAGCCAGGGAGAGAGGCTTAAAACAAATCCTTCCCTTGTGGCCCCCTCAGAATATACCAACCCTACTGGCACTTTCATCTTGGACTTCCAGCCTTCAGAGTTATGAGAAAATACACTTATGTTGTTTAAGCTACCTAGTGTGTGGTACTTTGTTATGAAAGCCTTAGCAAACCAATAGATGTTTTTTCAGTTGTGCAAAAATTACCAGAAATTTCCTATTTTGGAATAGTTTCAAAATGACTTTATTAGGCATATTTAGGGAAAATTAAGAAATATCACTAAACAAAGAACTGACACCCTCCTTTAGACTATTTCCCAAGGCCCCTTTTGCTACATCCTTCCTGACCACTGCCATCCCTGTCCTAGCCCATACATGCTCGTGCACTCAAAATCAACTTGGGACCACTAATGAGAGTTAAGACAAAAAGTTATAAACAGAACAAAAACAGACCCATAGATATAGATAACAAACCGATGGTTGCCAATGGGAAAGGGGGTGGGGAGATTGAAATGATAAAAAATTAAAAATTAAAAAATTAAAAAGAAAGAAAAATAAATGTAAAAAAAAAAATGTTGCCTAAACCTGTACAAGTGGTCATTAGAACAATGCAGTTAGACGCAATGGATTAGATGTATACATAGCAACATACAAGAATTCTAAAAACAGTGTAAAAAAAGAAAATACTACATTAGAAGAGACAGTTTGACACAGTTTTTAAAACTATAGAGTCAATAGCCAGTATAGGTTTTTATACCAGCTCTTCTACTTTCTGTGTGTATGACCTTGACCAAATTACTTAAACTCTCTGTGCCTTAGTTTTCTCCTCTGTTTATAGGAATAATAATAATAACTACAGCATACTGTTATTGTGAAGATTTAAAAAAGTTAGTACATGTAAAGAAGCTTAGAATAGTGTCTGGCATAGGGAAAATGCTATGTCTCTGCTAACAATAATTTATTTAAAATTAATACCATTTGTACAAATTAAAAACACATGCACATAAAATAACAATACACAGTTTCAAATCATACCTTCAAACAAAAAATACATATTAAACACATTATAATGGTTATATACATGAATAAATGAGTTGACGAATTAATGAATGTACAAAAAGGAAAGGAGCTTTACACAGATTGTTGACTGATAATGTACTTGTGAACTAAGGGATATGATTGAATTAACATTCTTTGCCTGATTTGCAAAAGGAAAAGGAAGGAAAGAAAGGAAGAGAGGAAAGAAGGAAGGAAAGAGGAAAGAAAGGAAGAAAAGAAGGAAGGAGTGATTAAAGAGGGAAAGGCTTTCCAGTACCAGCATACATAAATTGAAGACCTTGGGTTTAAAAATATATAACTCAAAGACAACATTTACAATCCTGAAGTTGATATGTCTGTGGAACACACAGCATATATTGCCCCCCAAAACTCAAGTTCAGAACCTGTTCAAATAAATAATTTTTCCTCAGTAATCAAAAGAAGTTTTGGAGATATTAGGCTTAGGTCCCTGAATATCACTCTGGGGAAAGGAACAAAATCAGATATAATTAATATAAAAAAGGTAGAGGTAAATACTCTTATATTGGATCCTGATGGAAAAGTGTTTTAGAAATTTCAAAAAAAAATTAAAACCAAGCCATTTTCTTTCTCTCCTCCATCTACAAAATTATGCCTTGTGTAGGGGAGAAAACGGGCAATTTAGGCTTATATGCTATCCTGATCCAAGGAGAAGGCATAGGGGTCTGGAGCTTCAAAGTGGGAGATAGAGAATTTACAGGAAGATGGGAAGAGTAAATGTTTGGTAAAGAAATGTTTGTCATGTGATGCAGATAAGCCTGATGTGAAAAGTTATCTCTGGTAATAGCTCTCTTCCTAGTAGAGACCCCCTAAGTTCCTTCAGACAGTTAAGGCAGAAGTAAAAACAAACAAACAAACAAACAAACCAACAAACAAACAAAAATACTCTTCCTGAGTCTGTTAGGCCTTAATTGCCTGCAGCTCAAAAAAATCCACTTGCCAAAATGGCACATCTTGGGTTATGTATTCTGTTCCCCCTCACTTAGAATTATTGACAGATGCATTTGGTGCTTACCTCTAAGATTACAGACCAATGCTACAGCTATTTTTAAGGGACACTTTGAAAATAAAGACATGACTAAAAATAGGCAGTTTGTTAAAAAAGTTTGTGAATTAGGATGTTTCGGGGCAATTTATTATATTTGCCAGCTTAAATACCAGATATTTTAAAAGGCTAATTGTTAAATACAGATGAAATTAAGCAAAAGAATGATTTATTAGCATTTTCATTATAATCAAACCATTCCTGATTTATGATAAATTCTTTTCCACTGTATTTTTCTAATACCTTCTTCTCTCTGAGTTCAACCCCTGGACAAAGGTTGATTCATTTATCTTTATAATGTCCCCTTAAGTTTCAAAGATAATAGGTTATTATCACCTTCTCAATGTAAAGATGAACAATAGAAAAAAGTGATGGTTCATAGATGAAAATACTAAGCTATATACATTTCCATAGACTCATCTGTATTATCTCACACACATATCTTGTGTTGTTGTCCAGCTTTTCCATGAATATACATATTTTCTTCTCAGCTAGTACATAAGCACCTCCAGTTTATGAAGGAATATGCTGTTTTCTCATTCGAGTTTTTCATTGAGCCTAGTGTATAGAGCTGAGCATATGACAGGTAGCTAATAAATGTTTATTGAATGTTATGTGGAAAGGTTGACTGTATTTTGCCTTTTACATTACTAACATGTAAGAATGGTAGGCCCTGAACTTCACCGTCACAAATTACGCTTTATTTCCATCACAGATGGAAACAATAAACTTCAAGTAAGGCTCTTTTTCTAAAACTTGCAATGTATAAAATTGTTTCTATATGTAGGTTGTTAATTGGGGAATGACTTTAAAAGAGCACATAAAAATGTCATAATAACAGAATATTAGAATGTAGATTGACAGCACTCTAGACTTGAATCTTATGAGAATTATAGTTTAAGTTATGAAAGAAGAGCAAGTTCTGAAGTACAGTGTTGTAACCATAGTTCATAATACTGTACTGTATACTTGAAATTTGCTAAGAAGATAGATCTTAAATGTTCTCACCATACACACACACACACAAGTAACTATGTAAGGTGATGGATGATAATTAGTTTGATCGTGATGATTATTTCACAATGTATATCAAACATAAAGTTATATATCTTAAGTATATATAATTTTTTATTTGTTAATTATACGACAGTAAGCCCTCCATAGTGAGCACTCCATAAACTTCCCCATTTTCATCTTTTTTTATTATCTCCTTATTACAGCTTTACCTGAATGCTGTATGCTGCTTTTTTCCCACTTCTACACCTTTGTATACTTTGCTCCTTAGGTCTAGAATGCCCTTTCTCTATTGTCTAAGATATTCTCACTCATTCTTCAAGAACCATTTAATAACACCTTCTTATCAAAGTCTTCTCTAATATTTGTGCTCCTCTGAGCCTCAGAAGAATCACGCATTCTTTCTCATCACCTCCTCTCAAATAGAAGTGATTATTCCATGCTTTGTGCCACACCTTTTACATACTTTTACATAGCACTTATAAATCTGCAATGCAAGTGCATGTCTACGGGTAGAGTTTTCTGTAAGACCATGAATCTCTGGAAGGCAGGAAAGCAGAGACTGTATCTGACACATAGCTACATGTGTGTTGAGTAAGAATTCATGCATGAAAATGAACCTTCAATAATAAGATGCTTCTAAGATTTAAAAAATGATTGTTTCATCTTTTTTTTTTTTTACCTTTGCTTCACCTTGTGACACAGCCTTTAATTTTTCTCTATCTTCTGTCACCAAAAATAAGATAAATTTGTTTACAAATAGACAAACTCTGTAAAATTCTTTTGGCAATCAAAGTATGCATTTTGATAAAATTGTTACTACTTCGAAGCTAGATAAAAATATTGAAGGGCTTTTCTTATATCTATTAATTGATTGAGTGCCTCCATTTCTACAATATACCACAAACATTTAAATTTCAAACAAATTTATCAGGCACTTTAAAATCCATAAAGAGGTTTGAATTGTTGTTTTAAATACTCAGAAGTCTTGTAGCTTTTATGTATGTGGTAACATTCATAAACACACTCAAATATAGTTATTACTAATACTGTTTTCTTTGCTGTCAAAGGCATACTATTCATTGTGCAGATTTATCACTATATTTATATAGCAAACTGATACCACAGCAATCATATAAAGCTGCATGAGATTGTTTTAAAGATATTTTTCTCTTAAATTTAACACATTCTTCCTACTATTTGCAATGACATGGATGGACCTAGAGGTTATTAAATAAGTCAGAGAAAGGTAACTACCATATGATTTCACTTATATGTGGGATCTGAGGAACAAAAAGAACAAACTAATCAAAAACAGACTCACAAATATAGTGGACAATTTGGTGACAGACAGAGGAAAAGGGTTTGGGGGATGGGAGAATGGGGTGAAGGGTTAAAGAAGTACAAATTGTAGTTGATAGATGGTCATGGGGATGAGAAGCGCGGCACAGGGAATGCAGTTAGCATTAATATATTGGCTAGGTGGAAAACCAGAGGACAGAAGGAGTAATTAGGGAGATCATTTTATAAACTATATAAATGTCTAGCCAATGTCCTGTATACTTGACACTAATTAAAATAAAAAAAAACACGAACCTCGAGATCAGCTATAGCCAAAAAATAATAATAATAATAATACATTCTTTACTAGAAAAGCAGTTTTCACCTTTGTTATATTAGATAGCAAGAAAATTTCAGAGTATTACTAAAATATAAAGAAGTAATGAATTATCATTATTAACAGGTATATGTGAATTGAATAAAAGAAATCTTCTACAAGGACTTTTCATATTTTCATATTTTGTATGGAAATGTTATAATATGCCTCACTGTGGCACATACTTTTCATTTATTAGATGAAAAATAAGCTTATATTCTTATTCAACTCAGTTATTAGTTTTTTTTAATAAAAATTAATGTGATCAAAAATAAGATGTTATCACCTTGAGGATTCTTTTACAATTTCATTTTGGCATCCCATATAAGTACTCATAGTAAATATCTCATATTTCATTTTATTTTTGTACTTTATTTTATTATTATTATTTTTAAAAATAATTTATTTTTCAATTACAGTTTACATAGAATATTAATATAAATATTAATATAAACAGAATATTCAGGTGTGCAACATAGTGATTAGACAGTTATATAACTTATGAAGTGATCGCCCTAAAAAACCTATTACTCGCCTGACACCATACATAGTAATTACAATATTATTAACTATATTTGCTATGCTATATTTTACAGCCTCATAGCTATTATGTAACTACGAATTTATATCTCTTAATCACTTCCCCCCTTCACCTATTCCCCTCAAATCTCTCATTTGGTAACCATCAAAATGTTCTCTGTATCTGTGAGTTTGTTTTGTTTTGTTTGTTCCATTTATTTTGTTATATGTTTCACATATAAGTGAAATCATATGGCATTTGCCTTTCTCTCTTTGATTTATTTCACTCAGCATAATACCCTTTAGCTCCATCCATGGTATTTCAGATAGCCAGATTTAGTTGTGTTTTTTTTTTTTAATGGGCAAATAATGTTCTATTGTATATGTGCATCGCTTTTTCTTTATCCATTCATTGATGGAAACTTAGGTTATTTCAATATCTTGGCTACTGTGAGTAATGTTGCAATAATCATATGGAAGCATATATCTTTTCAAATTAGTGCTTCAAGATTCTATGGATAAATACTTGGAAGTGGGATTACTGAGTCTGTCTTTGTTTTTTCTTATAGCCTTTGCTTTAAAGTCTATTATGTCTGGATAAGTATTGCTACACCAGCATTTGCATTGTTTTGTTTTTATTTTCATGAAATACCCTTTTTCATCTCTTTCAGTTTGTGTGTGTCTTTTGATGTGAAGTGAGTCTCTTATAGGCAGTATTTGTAATGGTGTTGTTTGCTTATCCATTCAGATATCCTATGTCTTTTATTTTCCTTTCTCTTATCTTATGTTATTTTATTTATTATGGTGACATTGGTTGATGAAATCCAGTAAGTTTCAGACGTACAAAAGTAAGGCATATATATTACGCATTGTGTGTTCACTGCCAATAGTTACATTTCTTTCTGTAACCACATATTGGACCCCTTTTACCCCATCTATATCTACCCTCTCCCCTGCCCCCTAACACTCTGGTAACCACTAGTCTTTTTTCTAAGTCTGTGAGTCTCTGTTTGTTTGTCCTATTCATTTGTTGCTTTTAGGTTTATATCCCACATATAAGTGGTATCAAGTGGTTTTTAACTTTTTCTGACTGGCTTATTTCCCTTAGCATTACGATCCCAAGGTTCATCCATGTTGCTGCAAATGGCAGAATTTCATCTCTTCTTATGGCTAATATTCCATTGTATATATGTACCACCACTTCTATAGCCAATCATCTATCGTAGGACAATTCAGTTGCTTCCATGTCCTGGCCCCTGTGAATAATGCTGCTATGAACATCGGTATGAAAATATATATTTTGGATATGGATTTTCAAGTCTTTGGGGTAAATATCCAGTAGAGAGATTGCTGGATCATATGATAGATCAATTCTTAGTTTTTTGAGGAACCTCCATACTGTTTTCCATAGTGGCTGTACCAATTTGCAGTCCCACCAGCAGTGTATGAGGGTTCCGTTTTCTCTGCATCCTCTCCAACATGTTATTACTTGTCCTGTTGATAACAATTATTCTAACATAAGTGAGATGGTATTTCATTGCGGTTTTGATTTGCATTTCCCTAATACCTAGAAATGTTGAGCATCTTTCCATGTTTGTTGTCCATTTGTATGTCTTCATAGGAGAAGTGTCTGTTCAGGACCTCTGCCCATTTTTTGTTTGGATCGTTTGTTTTGTCATTGTTATTGAGTTGCAAGAGCTCTTTGCATATTTTGGATATTAGGTCCTTATCGGAAGTGTTGCTTGCAAATATCTTCTCCCATTCATATGGCTGTTTCTTTACCTTCTTTATGGTTTCTTTTGCTGTACAGAAGCTATTTAGTTTGATGTAGTCCCATTCATTTATTTTAGCTTTTACTTCCCTTGCCTTTGAGGTCAAATTTATAAAATCCTCTTTAAGCCCAAGGTCCGTGAGTTTAGTTCCTATATTCTCTTTGCAATTCATTGTATCAGGTCTTACATTGAGGTCTTTAATCTATTTTGAGTTAATTTTGGTAGGTGGTGATAGATAACAGTCTAGTTTCATTCTTTTGCAGGTGGCTTTCCAGTATTCACAGCATTATTTATTAAAGAGACTTTCCTCTATCCACTGTATGATTTTGGTTTTTTTGTTCAAAAATTATTTGCCCATATAAATATGGGTATACTTCTGGAATCTCGATTCAGTTCCAGTATAATTTGAAGTTGGGCAGAATGATGCTTGCAGCCTAGTCCTTTCTCTCAAGATAGCTTTGGCGATTCGGGGTCTTTTGTGCTTCATTATAAATCTGATAATTTTTTTTGTTCTATTTCTTTAAAACATGCCGATGGAACATTGATAGGGATTTCATTAAATCTCTGTAATGCTTTAGGTAATAAAAACATTTTAACTATGTTGATTTTTCCAATCCAAGAACACAGAATATCTTTCATGTCTTTGTATCTTATTCAATTTCTTTTAATAAGGTCTTATAGTTTCCATCATATAGATCCTTCACATGTTCTGTTAAATTTATTCCTAGGTATTTTACTCATTTTGTTGCAACTGCAAAAGGTATTAATTTTTCCACTTGTTTCTGACACTTCATTATTAGAATATAGGAATGCTATGGATTGTCGAACATTTATTTTATATCCAGAAACTTACAGTATTTGCTTATTGTTTTTGGTAGTGTTCTTATGGAGATATTAGGGTTTACTATATAGAGAATGATGTCATTTGCAAATACTGACAGTTTAATTTCTTCATTTCTTATTTGGATAGTTTTTATACCTTTCTCTTGCTTGATTGCACTTGCTAGAACCTCCAATGTTATAGGGAATAACAGTGGTGATAGGGAACAGCTTGTCTTGTTCCTGATCTTAGAGGGAACTTTTTTAGTTTTTCATCATTAAGTATAATGTTGTCTGAGGGATTGTCATAGTTAGTCTTTATTATGTTAAGTTACTTTTTTTTCCTATACTGATTTTGTTAAGTGTTTTGATCATAAATGGATGCTGTACCTAGTCGAAGGCTTTCACTGCATCTATTGATATGATTATATGATTCTTATTTTTTAATTTGTATATGTGATGTATCTTAATAGTCAATTTACATATGTTGAACCAACCCTGTGCCCCTGGGATGAAGCTCACTTGATTGTGGCATAGAATCTTTTTAATATGTTGATGTATTCGTTTCGCTAGTATCTTATTTAGGAGTTTTGCATCTGTGTTCATGAGAGATATTGGTCTGTAGTTTTCTTCTTTTGTGTTCTCTTGGTATGTGGTTTTGGTATCAGGGTAATATTGGCCTTATAAAATGAATTGGTCAGTGTTGCCACCTCTTCAATTTTTTGGAAGAGTTTGAAGAGAATAGTTATTAAATCTTCTTAGAATGTCTTGTAGAATTCACTGGTGAAGCCATCTGGTCCTGGCCTTTTACTTTTTGGTAGGTTTTTGATAATTATTTCAATTTCCATACTCCTCATTGGTCTATTTAGATTTTCAAGTTCTTCTTGATTCAGCCAAGGAAGGTTGTATTTTTCTAAGTACTGGTGCATTTCTTCTAGGTTATTAAATTTGGTGTTATATACTTTTTCATAGTATTCTTGCACGATTTTGTATTTCTGCAGTGTCTGTCATCATTTCCCTTCTTCTATTCCTGATTTTGTTTATTTATGTCCTTTCTCTTGTTTCTTCTGTGAGTCTAGTCAGGGATTTGTCAATTTTATTAACCTTCTCAAAGAACCAGCCCTTTGTTGTATTTATTTTTTCTACTGATTTTTGTTTTCAGTTTTATTAATTTATGCTCTAATTTTTACTATTTCTTTTGTTCTGCTGACTTTAGGCTTCATTTGTTCTTCCTCTTCCAGTTTTTTAAGATGAAGTGTTAAGTTGTTCATTTGACCTCATTCTTGTTTTTGGAGTTAGGCCTGTAATGATATGAACGTTCCTTTTATGACGGATATTGCTGTGTCTCAAAAGTTTTGATATTTTCTACTTTCAAATTAATTCATTTCTATGTATCTCTTGATGTTTCTTTTTATTTCATCTCTGACCAAGTTATTCTTCAGTAGCATGTTATTTAATCTCCATGTATTTATGGTTCTTCCTGTTTTCTTTTTGCAGTTGATCTCTAGTTTCAAAGCATTATGATCAGAGAATAAGGTTGGTATGATTTCAACCCTCTTATATTTGTTGAGGCTAGCTCTGCATCCCAGTATGTGATCTGTTCTTGAGAATGTTCCATGTGCATTAAAAAATATATAAGCAGCTGTTTTAGGACGGAAGAATGTAAATGTCAATTATATCCAGTTGGTCTAATGTTTCATTTAAGGATGTTGTGTCCTTATTGATTTTCTTTTTGGATGATCTTTCCATATATGACAGTGAATATTTAGGTCCCCTATGACAATAGTGTTTTGGTCTGTTTCTCCCTATAGTTCTGTTAGTAAATTTTTTACATATTTTGGGGCTACCTGATCGGGAGCATAGTTATTAATGTGTTATGTCTTCTTTGCGCATGATTCCCTTTATCGTTATGAAGTGTCAATCAGTATCTTTGTTTACCTTTTTTATTTTGAAGTCTATTTCATTTGATATTAGCACCATTCCTCTCACTTTTCTCTGAATGCCATTTGCTTGAAATATCATTTTCCACCCTTTCACTTGGAGTCTATATATGTCTTTGAAGCTGAGATGTGTGTCCTGGAGGCATCATATGGTTGGGGTTTTTTGTTTTTGTTTTTTATTTTTTTATCCATTCTGCAACTCTGTGCCTTTTTATTGGTGAATTTAGTCCATTAACATTTAGGGTGATTATTGTAATACGAGGTCTTCATATAGTCATTTTATTTTTTTCTTTCTGGTAGCTCAGTGTTTTCTTTGCTTCCTTGTCCTTGTGTTTCTGTTTTGTTTTATATATATTTTTTTATTTTGTTTGCATTTTGTGGGTCTTCTTTCTGGTTCCTCTTGTTTTATGTTATATATTTCAGTTCTGAATCTTTGGTGTGTAGTTACCATTATGAATATGAAAAGTATAGTTATATATATACAGTCGTCCATTCTCCTCAGTGTGTGCCTTATTTCCATTCCCCTTTGCAAATTTCAATCTTTGAATCTTCCCCTTTTCAGTCATTATTGTCTCAGTTTGTCCCTGTGTATGCCAAATGTTCATTAGTATCTTGCTATAGCATTTCTCTTCTTAATGTTGAAGCTTATAATGTCCTGTTCTTATAAAGTGTTGCACACTTCTGCTTCTATTTGCCTGATAGTCATCTTACTATTAATTATGTTTTTTTTTTTCATTTTGTTTTAGGTAAGCTAACCCCTTTCTATATTTCCTGTAGTGCATGCCTCATAGTGGAGAAATCTCTCAATTTTTGTATGTCTTCAAAGGTCTTTATTTCTCCTTCATATCTAAAGGAGATACATTATAGCTAGATACATTATTCTAGGCTAGTAGTTACTTTTACTTAATAGTTTGAATATTTGATTCCACTCTTTTCTGGCTTTAAGGTTTCTGCTGAGAAGTCCAACAATAATCTAATGGGTTTTCCTTTATAAATTACTGTCTTATTCTCCCTGGCTTCCCTTGGAATGTTGTCTTTGTCATTGATTTTTGATAATTTTAATACAATGTATCTTAGTGAAGGCCTTTTAAGGTTGAGATAATACATGTTCTGTTGACTTCTCAAATTACAAGTTGCAGCTTATTCCTTAGATTTGGGAAATTCTCGTCAACTATTTGTTGGAAAATGCTTTCTAGTCCCTGCTCCTTTTCCTTGCCTTCGATAATGCCATTATTCTTATATTTCCTCTCCTTAGGATATCAGCTAGTTCTTGCATTTCTCCTTCATTATTTTTCATTCTTCTGTTTCTCTCTTCTTCCTTCTGATTGATTTCTAGATTTCTGTCTTTGATTTCACTGATCCTTTCCTCCATTTAGTTGACTCTATTTCCCCAGGTTGCTATTTCATTTTTCATCTCTTGAGTGTTTTTTTTTAATCTCCAGAAGATCTATTCTGTGCTTTTGATGGTTTCAATCTCCTTGCTATGGAAGTCAATCCACTCATCTAGTTGTTTTTTTCAATTCCTGAAATTGTTGCTATGACTCATTTCAGATCTCACTGAGTTTTTTCAGAAGAAGCATCCCGAATTTCTGTCATTTAGGTCACATATTTCTATGTCTGTAAGTTTATTTTCTGGAAATTTTTCTCTCTCTTTCTGAGATGCCTTGTCATCTTGGTTGTTCATGGTGTTTAATGAACCATTTCTCTGCCTGGAGATTAATGGAAGTGTGTTTTTGCTTTTGTTTTTGTTTTTGTTTTTCCAGAAAGATTTATTATATAAAAGTCACTCTTTAGCCTGTTGCAACAAATGCATTTTGCTTTTGGTTTCCATTGTGTGGCATCTAAACCTCTTGGATCCCTGCTTTATATAAAGCCTTAATAATGCCATTTTTCCTTATAAATGTTTAATTGTGCTCACTACTCTCGGTCTCAGTCCGTGTTAGCAACATTTTCAGGCATTGTTTGCTCTCGTTCTCCTGGGGATCTGCAGTGTTTGGTCTTGGAAGGTATCTTGGTAGGGGCCCTCTGTGTTGGGGGATGGAGGCTGCGGCTCAATCTTGATTTTGCAACTGTGGCCGGAAAAATCAACTGTTGTTTTCCTGCAGTCCCACTTCTCTGCTTTCTGCCCTGATGACTGGGCCCTGCCACCAGCCGCATGGAGCTCACAGCACTTCTAGGCAGGTCTCTTCAGGGAACTCATCCCACCTTCTTCCTTCCTCCTCCTCCTACAGGGAGCTCCAGCGGTGTGAATGGCAGTGTCTTTATTTCTCCCAGTCCACCACCCTACAGCCTGACCTGTGGTAGCTCTTATATGCAGATCCCACACTCAGATGTGTTGGTGCGCAGTTTGAGTGTTTTTTGTTGAGTTTTAGATGTTCGACTTATTGTTGTTTCAAGGGGAGAGATATGGGCATGTCTCTCTCTGCTATGTTGAAGATGTCACTCCCAAAGTTATAGGTTTTATTGAAAGCACGGAGTTATAGCTGTCTTGTGATAGGGGGTACCTGAAAGTGGGATGCCCCTATAACTGATTCTTTTAAAACAATAAAAATAAGGGGAAAGGTGAAGGGAAAGAAGAGTTTCAAATTTCCAGGTATAAAACAAATAAGTCATTCGGATACATAGGAAATATAGTCAAGAATATTTTGATGGCATTGTACAGTGTCAGCTGGTTGCTGGACTTATTTTGGTGATCACTTAATTAGGTTTATAAATGTCAAAAAACTATGCTTTACTCCTGAAACCAATATAATATTGTATGTTAGCGCTATTTTAATAAAAATATTTTTAAGAAAGATATGGAAATAACCAAAGAGCCCATTGATGATCGAATCGAATGGATTAAGAAGTTGTGGTATGTATGTGTGTGTGTGTACATGTACATGTACACACACACACATAGACACACACACACATATATATATACACACACATATATACATATATATATATATATGAATATTATTCAACAAAGCAAACAAACAAAGAAATCCTACCATTGGCGGCAACATAGATGGATCTTGAAGGCATTATGTTATGTTAAATAAGTCAGCCAAAGGTAGAAAAATACTCTATGATCTCCCTTACATGTGGAATCAAAAAATGCAAAAAATAAACATACACACAAGAAAACAAAAAACATAACAACAATAATTAAAAAACAAACAAACACCAAACTCATAGAAAAAGAGATCAGATTTGTGGTTACCAGAGGCATGGAGTGGGAGAAAGAGAATTGGAGGAAAATGGTCAAAAGATGCAAAATTTCAGTTAAAGGTAAAAAAATGCTAGAGATGTAATGTACAATATGATGGCTATAGTTAAAACTGCTGTATGATATACAGGAAAGATGAGAGAGCAGATCCTAAGAGTTCTCTTCGCAAGAAGATTTTTTTCTTTCTTTTTTTATTGTATCTGTATGAGATGATGCATGTTAATAAAACCTATTGTGGTAATCATTTCACAATATGTATAAAGCAAACTATCATGCTGTACATGTTAAACTTACAAAGTGATATTTGTCAATTACTTCACAATAAAACTGGGGAAAAAACAATATTTCGAAAATGATAAAATTGTCAATTCTCCAGAAAAATATGCAAAACTAATTTTATATGCCCTGAATAACAGATTTAAATGTTTATAAAGGAAAAATAATAATAATGCTTAAAGGAAAGACAGATATATCTACTATTGCAATGTAAGATATGAACACACTTTTCACAATAACCAAAAGAATAAGCACACAGTAAATAAGTAAGAATAGAAACAATCTTAACAACAAAATTAACCAATTGAAATATATATCATATATATAAAAACTCTAAAAAACATTAGCAAATCAAGTCCAATTATTTATTTCAGAAATGTACAGTAAGTTCAATATTTGAAAATCAATGAAATTCACTGCAAAAATTCATATGATGATTCTAGATAGATGCATAAAATATATTTGACAAAATTCAATACTCATCCAAGATTAAAAAAAAATCTTAGTGAACTAGAAATATAGGGAAATTTCTTAACTGAAAAATGGTTATCTTCAAAAATATAGTAAGCATCATACTTAGTGACGAAATACTGTAAACTTTCTCCTAAATTTGAGAATATGAAAAGTATATTTACTCTTGTCATTTCTATTCAACATTGTATGGAATGTATTAGCCTATGCAATTAAACCAGGCAAAGTAATAAAAGGTATTAATTGAGCCTGGAAAAGAATAGTAAAACATGCTTTTATTCTTAGATGATATGACTGAGTACACGGGTAATTCACAATTTCCTACAAAAAAATATTAGAAATTAGAAGATTTGGCAATTTCACTGGCTATAGGTAATGCCAAAGGTGATAAACATTCTACCACTCAGGGTAATGTGAATGAAAACCATAATGACATATCGCTGCATGCATACCAGAATGGGGGAAAAAAAAGGCCAATGATACTAACACTTGATACAGATTTGGGACAACTACAATTCTCTTACATTGCTGATGGAATTGTAAAATAGTATTTTAGTATCTATTACAGCTAATCGTAGGCCTACTTTACAACACAACGATTCCATTCCTGAGTGTATATTTTACATAAATAAGAATTGGTGTCCACAATAAAATATGTACAAGTATGTTCATACTAGCTTTATACAAAATAGTCAATAACTAGAAAAAAATCTATTAACAGTAGAATGGGTAAATTTAATGTGGTGTGTTACTACAATGGAACACACAAGCACATATGTGTGTATGTGTATGTATATATATATATGTATATATATACACAATAATATATAAATATATATTATATAAATGTATATCATATACATATGTACAGAAATATTCACATACGAACACATACATATTAATATCTAGGTGGTATGTGTGTATGTGTCTGTATAAACTTTTATTTAGTTTGAAGCACTTTCCTGTATATAATTTATACCTTAAAAACAAAGAATACAATATGAGGCTGTTAAAAACAAGACAATGGGTCCAAAATGGAGTTGCTTATGCTAAGATTCAGGCCACGAATCCTAGATTTAACTTAATTACCGTTTCAGAAGAATGATGTCAGAAACATGGTAGAGTGAGAGATGTCCCCAGACCTCTCCTCTTGAAAAAAATACAATAAATTGAATATCTAAAACTCAACAAAACACCCAACCTGCACACAAGCACATGTGAATGAGAAATTTATGAATAAGAGAAACCACAGTCAGGTGGTAGACTGGGAGAAACAGAAAAACTACCTCTCCACAGCCAGAGCTCCATGCAAAAGGAGGGGAAAAGGAGAAGGTGCGGTGAGTTACCTGAACATCTTTGCCTGAGAGAGCTGTCAGGTACACGCAGCAGTAGTGACCAGGGATCAGAACAGAAAGCACAGAAGTGAGGACGACAGAGAAACAACAGTTGATTATTACCAGCTGCAGTAGAAAACGCAAGGCTGAGCTGCAGCCACATCCCCCAACCCAGAGGGCCCCTCCCCCATATCCTACAAGACTGAACACTGGGATCCCCAGGGGAATCTGAGCAAATGCTACAAAAGCTGTCACTATCACTAACAGGGACTGAGACTGAGGGTAGCGAGCATGATCGAATATGTATAAGAAAAAAAGGCATTATTAAGATTTTAAATAAAGCAGGGATACAAGAGGCTTAGATGCCACCTACTGGAAATCAAAAGAAAAATACTATCTTAGCAATAGGCTAAATAGAGACCTATATATAATAAATTTTATTTCTGTAAAAAGAGCAGAATTCACTTCCATTAATTCTCAGGTGGAGAAATAGTTCATTAAACACCATGAACAACCAAGGTAACATGGTAGCTCAGAAAGAAAGAAAACTATCCAGGAAATAAGTTTCAAGACAGATTTATGAGACTTGAATAACAGAGAATTCAGGACAGTACTTCTGAAAAAACTCAATGAGAACCAAAAGAATTCATATCAATAATTTCAGGAATTGGGAAAAAATAAAAAAACTTAATGAGCAGAATGAATTCTTTAGCGAAGAGATTGAAACCCACAAAAAGAACCAAATAGAATTTCTGGAGATGAAGAATACACTGAAAGAAATAAAAAAAAAATGAAATAGCAAGTGTGTGAATTAGAGTCGACCAAATAGAAGAAAGGATCAGTGATATTGAAGACAGAAATCTAGAAACAAATTAGAAAGAAGAAGAGAGAGACTGCAAAAAAAAATAATGAGAGATAAATATAAGAACTAGTTGATACCATCAGGAGAGGAAACTAGAATAATGGGCATTCTCGAAGGGGAGGAAAGAAGCAGGGATTCGAAAGCATTTTCAGACAAATAATTGATGACAATTTCCCAAATCTAAGGAATAAACTGGAGATTGGAATTTAAGAAATCAACGGAACACCCAATTATCTCAACCCAAAAAGGCCTTCTCCAAGACATAATACATTGAAATTATCAAAAATCAATAGTAAAGAAAGAATTCTCAGGGCAGCCAGGGAAAAGAAGACAGTAACCTATAAAGGAAAACCCATTAGATTATCGTCAGACTTCTCAGCACATAAATATTCAAACTATTAAATGAGTGGAATCAAACAGTCATACTATTAAATAAAAGGAAATACCAGCCAAGAATAATGTAACCAGCAAGCTTTTTTTTAGATATGAAGGAGAAATAAATACCTTTTCAAATATACAATAATTTAGGTAATTCTTCACTACAAGGCCTGCATTACAAGAAATACTGAAAGGGGTCAGCACTCTTAAAACAAAATGACAAAAAATTAAAAAAGCATAGCTATGAGTAAGTCATCTAACAGGGGACAGAAGCAGAAGAGTGAAACTATTAAGAACAGAGCATTATAAGCTTAAAGAATAAGAAGAGATTTGCTAAAGCAAGATAGTAATGAATGTTCAGCATACATAGGGACAAATTGAGACAATAATGACTGAAAAGGGAAGGGTTCAAAGATCTAAATTCTCAAAGGGGAATGGAGATAAGGCACACACAAAAGAAAATGGATACACACACACACACACACACATACATATACATATACTATATATATACACATACACGCACATATATATAACTGAAAATACTAACCATCCGTAATTGCATTCTTCAGATATTACCACTGTGAATATGTTGGTATTTTTTTCCTGTTATGGGC
>NW_011889362.1:883518-901212 GCF_000151845.1 Pteropus vampyrus | reverse complement strand
ATATGCTGCCTCCAGGAGACACATCTCAGTTTCAAAGACAAATATAGACTCAAAGTGAAAGAGTGGAAAATGATATTTCAAGCAAATGGCATTCAGAGAAAAGTGAGAGTAGAAGTGCTAACATCAGATGAAATAGACTTCGAAATTAAAAAAAAAAAAAGGGAGATGCTCAGGGACAGTTCCTAATAATATAGGGAATCATATAGCAAAAAGACATAACACTCATTAATATCTATGCTCCCAAACAGGTAGCCCCACAATATATAAAGTAATCACTAACAGTACTAATGGGAAAAACAGTCCAAACCACTGTCATAGTAGGGGACTTAAATATACCACTGTCAGATATGGACAGACTATCTAAAAGGAAAATCAATAAGGAAATAACATCCTTAATTGACACATTAGACCAAGTAGACATAATTGACATGTACAGAACCTTTCATCCCAAAACAACTGCTTATACATTCTTCTCTAGTACACATGAAAGATTCTCAAGGATATCCTCAACAAATATAAGAGAGTTAAAATCATACCAACCATACTCTCTGGTCATAATGCTTTGAAGCTGGAGATCAACTGTAAAATGAAAGTGAGAATGTCCATAAATACATGGACATTAAAACAACATGCTACTGAAGAATGACTGGGTCAGAAAAGGAGTAAAAAAGAAAGATATATAGAGGATTCCCTTTTCTCCACGTGCATATTGGTAGAGCCGCTATGGATAACAGTCTGGAGGTTTCTCAAAAATTAAAAGTGGATCTGCCTTTTGACCCAGGAATTGCACTTCTGGGTATTTATACAAAGAAAAGCAAAATCTATGCACCCCAATATTAATGGCAGCACAATTTACAATAGCCAAGATGTGGAAGCAACATAAATGTTCAACAAATTTCCATTAGATAAAGAAGTTATGGTTCATATATACAATGGAATATTACTCAGCCATAAAAAAATAAAATCCTCCTATTTGAAATGACATGGATGGACCTAGAGGTTATTACACTGAGTGAAATAAGTCAGACAGAGAAAGATAAATAGCATATGATTTCACTTATATGTGGAATGTAAGGAAGAAAAAGATCAAACTATTCAAAAACATACTCACAGTTATGGAGGACAATGTGGTGAAGGAGAGAGGGAAGGGTGGTTTGGGGCCTGGAATAATGGAGTGAAGGGTCAAAAAAGTAGAAATTAGTAGTTGATAGATGGTCTTGAGGTTGGGGAGCATGGCATAGGGAATGCAGTTAACATTAATGTATTGGCTAATTAGAGAGCCATAGGAGAGAAAGGTAAATAGGGGGAACATTTTATAAACAATAAAATGTCTAAATAGTGTACTGTATACTTAAAACTAATAAAATAAAGTTTAAAAAATAGATACATGGAAATAAATGATAATGATAATACAACATATCAAAATTTGGGGGACATGGAAAAATCGATAATAAGAAGAAAGTTCGTATCATTACAGGCCTATCTCAGAAGACAAGAAAGAGCCAAAGTAAACAGCCTAATGCTTCATGTTAAAAAAAAATGGAAAAGGAGAGTTTGGAGAAACATGGTGGAGTAAGAGACATCACCAGATCTCTCCCCTTGAAGCAACAATAAACTGAACATCTAAAACTCAACAAAAATCACCCAAACTGCACACCAGCACGTCTGAGTGTGGGATCTGTACGTAAGAGCTATTGTAGGTCATAACCCTAGATGTCGAGCAGTGGACTGGGAGAAATAAAGAAGCTGCCTCTCAAAGCTGCAGAAGCTATGGGGGAAGGGATAAGGTGTGGCAAGTTCCCTGAACAGCCCTGTCTGGAGTGCTGTGAGTTCTATGCAGCTGACAGCAGGGCCCAGTCATCAGGGCAGAAAGCAGAGAAGCAAGATGACAGTGAAACAACAGTTGATTTTTACCAGCTGCGGTTGCAAAACCAAGACTCAGCCATAGCCCCAATTCCCCAAACCAAAGGCTCCCTACCCCCATACAATCCAAGACCGGACACTGTAGAACCTTAGGGGAATCTGAGCAAACGCTATGGAAAATGTTGATAACAATGACAGAGACTGAAATTGAGGGTAGTGAGCATGATTAAATATGTATAAGGCATTTTTTTAAAAACATTTTTAAGGCTTTATATAAAGCAGATATTCAAGAGACTTAGATTCCACATACTGGAAACCAAAAGAAAAGAACCTTCTTTGCAGCGGTATAAAGAGAGACCTTTATATAATAAATCTTTCTGGAAAAACAGCAGAATACACTTCCGTTAATCTTCAGGTGTAGAAATAGTCTATTAAACACCTTGAACAACCAAAGTGACAAGGCATCTCAGAAAGAAAGAGAAAAATCTCCAGAACATAAGATAACAGACAAAGAAATATGCAAAGTAAATGACAGATAATTCAGGATGGTACATCTAAAAAACATCGGTGAGATCCAAAATGAGTCATATCAACAATTTTAGGAATTGAAAAAAACAACTACATGAGCAGAATGAGTTCTTTAGCAAGAAGAATGAAACCCTCAAAAAGAACAGAATAGATATTCTAGTGACAAAAATCCCACTGCAAGAGCTGAAAAAGGAAATAGCAAGCTTGGAAAACAGATTCAACAAAATGGAGGAAAAGATCAGTGATATCGAAGACGTACATCTAGAAATCAATCAGAAGGAAGAGGAGCAAAACCGAAGAATGAAAAATAATGAAAGAGAAATACAAGAACTAGCTGATATTCTAAGGAGAGGAAACATAAAAATAATGGGCATTATTGAAGGCAAGGAAAAGGAGCAGGGACTAGAAAGCATTTTCAGACAAATAGTTGACGAGAATTTCCCAAATCTGAGGAATGAGCTGCAGCTTGGAATTCAAGAAATCAATAGAACACCCAATTATCTCAACCCCAAAAGTCATTAATCAAGACACATTGTATTAAAATTACCAAGAATCAACCATAAAGAAAGAATTCTCGTGGCAGCCAGGAAGAACAAGACAGTAACTTATAAAAGAAAATCCATTAGATTATCATTGGGCTTCTCATCAAAAACCTTACAAGCCGGAAAGGAGTGGAATCACATATTCAAACTACTAAGTGAAAGGAACTACCAGCTTAGAATAAAGTATCAAACAAAGCTCTATTTTAGATATGAAGAAGAAATAAAGACCTTCCAACATACAAAAATTGAGAGAATTCTCCACAACCAGGCATGCAGTACAGGAAATACAGAAAGGGGTCAGCTCACCTAAAACAAAATGAAAAAAAAATACATAATTAGGAGTAAGGTAACTATCAGGCAAATAGAAGCAGAGGAGTGCAACCCTTACTAAGAACAGGGCATTATGAGCTTAAACAATAACTAGAGAATTGCTATAGCAAAATAGTAATGAACGTTCAGCATACATAGGGACAAACTGAGACAACAATGATTCAAAGATCCAAATTTGCAAAGGGGAATGGAGATATGGCACATGCAGAAGAAAATGGACAACTGTATATGTATAACTATCCTCTATGTATTTGTAATGGTAATCACATGCCAAAGATTCAGAAGTATATAACATAAAATAAGAACATAAGGGAAACCCCACAAAATCCAACCAAATAAAGAAACAGAAGCACAAGGACAAGGAAGAAATGGAAACACCGAGCTACCTGAGAGCAAAAGATAAAATGGCTATAAGAAGACCTCATATTTCAATAATTACCCTAAATATAAAAAGGACAGAACTCATCAATAAAAATGCTCAGAGTTGCAGAATGGATCAAAAAACAAAACCCAATCTTATGCTGCGTCCAGAAGACACATCTCAGCTCCAAAGACAAATACAGACTCAAAGTGAAAGGGTGGAAAATTATATTTTAATGAAATGGCATTCAGAGAAAAGTGGGAGCAGCGGTACCAATATCAGACAAAACAGACTTCAAAATGAAAAGGGTAAAGAAAGATACTGAGGGACACTTCATAATGATAAAGGGAATCACATATCAAGAAGACATAACACTCATTAATGTCTATGCTCTCAATCAGGGAGCCCCGAAATATGTCAAGCAATTATGAACAGAACTAAAGGGAGAAACAGATTAAAACACTGTCATAGTATTGGACCTAAATATCCCACAGTCGAATATGAACTGATTATACAAACAAAAAATCAATAAGGACATAATATCTTTAAATGACACATTGGACCAACTGGACATAATTGATATTTACAGAACTTTTCATTGCAAAACTGCTGCGTATACATTCTTCTCTACTGCACATGGAACATTCTCAAGGATTGATCACATACTGGAACACAGAGATAGCCTCAACAAATATGAGGGTTGAAATAATACCAACCTCATTCTTTGATCATAATGCTTTGAAACTAAAGAACAACTGTAAAAAGAAAGTGGGAAGAAGCACAAATGCATGGATATTAAATAATATGCTACTGAAGAATAACTTGGTCAGAGAAGAAATAAAAAAGAGACATCAAGAGATACATAGAATCAAATTATTTTGAAAGTAGAAAATATCCAAACTTTTGGGATATGGCAAAAGCAGTCATTAAGAAGAAAGTTTATATCGTTACAGATCTATCTCCAAAAACAAGAATGAGCCCCCAAAAAACAACTTAAAGCTTCATCTTAAAAAACTAGAAAAGGACAAACAAATGAAGCCTAAAGTCAGCAGAACGAAAGAAATAATCAAAATTACACTGAAATAAATGAAATTGAAAACAAAAATCAATAGAAAAAAATAAATGCAACAAAGGGATGGTTCTTTGAGAAGATTAATAAAATTGACAAATCCCTGACTAGACTCACAGAAGAAAAAAGAGAAAGGACACAAATAAACAAAATCAGGAATGAAAGAAGAGAAATGACGACAGAAACTGCAGCAATACAAAATCGTACAAGGATACTATGAAAAAGTATATAACACCAAATTTAATAACCTAGAAGAAATGGACCAGTACTTAGAAAGATACAACCTTCTTCGGCTGAATCAAGAACTTGAAAGTCTTAATAGTCCAATGAGGAGTATGGAAATTGAAATAATTATCAAAACCCTACCAAAAAGTAAAAGGCCAGGACCAGATGGCTTCACCAGTGAATTCTACGAAACATTCTTAGAAGATTTAATACCTATTCTCCTCAAACTCTTCCAAAATTCAAAAAGGAGGAAACACTTCTCAACTCGTTTTATGAGGCCAATATTACTCTGATACCAA
Organism: Pteropus vampyrus; assembly: GCF_000151845.1. Classification (NCBI taxonomy): domain Eukaryota; kingdom Metazoa; phylum Chordata; class Mammalia; order Chiroptera; family Pteropodidae; genus Pteropus; species Pteropus vampyrus. Next base: position 895,995 of record NW_011889362.1, on the reverse strand, counting down.
AACTTGGTAAAGAGAACACAAAAGAAAACTACAAACCAGTATCTCTCATGAACACAGATGCAAAAATCCTAAATAAGATACTAGCAAAATTAATACATCAAGATATTAAAAAGATTATACACCACAATCAAGCGGGCTTCATCCCAGGGGCACAGAGTTGGTTCACCATACGCAAATCTATTAATGTGATACACCATATAATCAAATTTAAATATAAGGCTCATAAGATCATGTGAATAGATGCAGAAAAAGTCTTTGATAAGATACAGCATCCATTTATGATTAATACAATTAGCAAATTGGTATAGAAGAGAAGTACCTTAACATAATAAAAGCCATATATGACAAACTCTCAGCCAACATCCCCATCAAAATCCCATCAGCATTTTTTAATGTGGTGAAAAACAAAAAACCTTTTCTCTAAGATCAGGAACAAAGCAAGGTTGTCCACCATCACTACTGTTATTCTATATAACATTGGAGGTCCTAGCAAGTGTAATCAGGCAAGAGAAAGATATAAAAGGCATCCGAATAGGAAACAAAGAAGTCAAACTGTCACTACTTACGTATGACATGATTCTCTATACAGAAAACTCAAAAGACTACACATGAACACTAGTAGAAACAATAAGCAAATACAGTAAAGTTTCTGGATTCAAAATCAATGTTGAAAAATCCATAGCTTTTCTATACTCTAAAAAAGAAGTGTGAAAAAAGAAATGGAAAAATAATTCCTTTTACAATTGAAACAACAAGAATAAAATACCTAGGAATAAATCTAAGGAAACGTATGAATAACCTATATAATAAAAACTATAACACCCAATTAAAAGAAATCGAAGAAGATACAAAGAAATGGAATGATATTTTCTGTTCTTGGATTGGAAGAATCAACATAGTTAAAATGACTATATTACCTAAAGCATTATACAGTTTTAATGCAATCCCCATCAAAATCCCATCAGCATTTTTTAAAGAGATAGAACAAAAAATCATTAGATTTGTATGGTAGCACAAAAGACCCATAATCGCCAAAGGTATCTGAAAAAAATGGACGAGGCTGGAAGCATCTCTCTGCCTGACTTCAAATTCTACTACAAAGCGACAGTAATCAAAACAGCATCATATTGGCAGAAAAAAAACAAAAAAACAAAAAACACATGGATCAGAGAATAGAATAGAAAGTCCAGAAGTAAACCCATACTTATATGGGCAAATAATTTTCGACAAGATGCCAAAAACACACAGTGTAGAAACAAAAGCCTCTTCAATAAATGATGCTGGAAAAACTGGAAAGCTACCCGCAAAAGACTGAAACAAGACTGTTGTCTATCACCACACACTCAAATTATCTCAAAATGGATTAAGAACACGAATATAAGACCTGGAACAATAAAATGCATAAAAGAAAACATAGGAAAGAAACTCAAAGACATTGGGCTTAAAGAGGATTTTATAAATTTGACCTCAAAACAAGGGAAAAGCCAAAATAAATGAATGGGAGTACATCAAACTAAAAAGCTTCTGCTCAGCAAAGGAAATTGTCAACAAAGTAAAAAGAAACCATCCGAACAGTAAAATATATTTGCAAGCAATGCCTCTAATAATGGCCTAATATCCAAAATATACAAAGAACTCACACAACTCAGTAACAACCAAAAAAGTAGCGATCCAATCAAAAAATGGGTAGAGTACCTGAACAGACAGTTCTCCCTAGAGAACATACAAATGGCCAACAAATATTTGAGAAGATACTCAACAACGCTAGCTATTAGGGAAATATAAATCAAAACCACAATGAAATATCATCTCACTCCTGTTAGAATAGCTATAATCAACAGAACAAGTAATAACAAATACTGGAGAGGATGCAAAATAAAAAAAAAAAGAACCCTCATACACTGCTGGTGGGACTGCAAATTGGTACAGCCACTAGGTAAAACAGTATGGAGGTTTCTCATAAAACTAAGAATTGATCTACCATATGATCCAGCAATCTCTTTACTTGGTATTTACCCCAAAGACTTGAAAACCCATATCCAAAACGACATTTGCACACCAATCTTCATAGCAGCATTATTCATGATGGACAGGACATGGAAGTAACTGAAGTGTTCTACCACAGATGATTGGCTAAAGAAGCAGTGGTACATATATACAATGCAATATTACTCCACCATAAGAAGAGATGAAATATTGCCATTTGCAAAAACATAGATGGACTTCGAGATAATCATGCTAAGCAAAATAAACCAGACAGGAAAAGTTGAATATCACATGATACCACTTGTAAGGGGTATATAAACCTAAAAGCAACAAATGAACAGGACGAACAAACAGAGACTCGTGGACATGGACTATAGATTAGTGGTTACCTGAGGGTAGGGAGTGAGGAGAAGTGGGATGTAGACAGGGAAAATGGGGTCTAATATGTGGTAACAGAAAGAAATCTAACTATGGGAGGTGAACTCACAGTGTAAGTATATATATGCCTTACTGCTAAAGTGTACAGGTGAAATTGTTGGATTTCGTTAACCAATCTCACTATAAAAAATAATTAAATAAACTAGAAAAGGAAGAGCAAATGAAGCCTGAAATAAGCAGAAGTAAAGAAATAATCAAAATTAGAGAGGTAATAAATGAAATTGTTAACAATTACAGTTTCAGCTATCCCAGTAATGGAATCTTAAACTGGTTTATCAGGATTCTCCTGATCGGCCCTAGTTAGGAAATCTGACTGATAGATCCTTGCCATCCCCTTAAAAAATAGTATACTTGCAGTAACCAATTTGCTTTTTTGTCTAGTATAACTTCCTTTTTGTTTCACTTTTTCTGCCTATAAAAGTCTCCTTTTGTATACCTTCTTGGAGTGCCTATCTACTGCATTGGATGATGCCCGATTCATGAATCATTGAATAAAGACAAGAAGACCTTTAAAATTTACTTAGTTGAATTTTTAAAATTTTTAATAAGACTTATGAACAATTTTACACATTTTTCAATTTACATAAATGATAAAGTACTTGGAAAATGTAATTAAGTAAAATTAACAAAAGGCGAATTAGAAAATATTAACCACTTTAGAACTCTTAAATTAAATCTGTTGTTATAAACTTTCCTACAAAAATATTCTGTCAGAGAGCTGTGTTGAGGAATTCTTCCAACAATTTAAAGCACATAATTAAAGCACAAATTTCCTCAAGCAGTTTAAGAGAATATAAAAAAAGGAATACTACTTTTCTGAGATCAGAAGAATACTCAAACTAGATATAATAAGAATAATAATGATTATAGAAATAGAAATGTTACACATGTATTTCTCAAGAATACACATATAATATCTTAATGAAATAGTAATAAATCCAAACTATAATATATGAAAAAGGTAAGGCAGAAGGGCCAAATGGTGATTATAGCAGGAAAGCAAAATTGGTTTAATATTAAAACATAAGTAATTTCACATAATGCACGATATTAACAGAATAAAAGGCAGAATTACATGATCAGTTTAAAATAGGTACAGACAATAGCATCTGATAAAATTCAAGACCTTTAGGACATATGACTAAGTTTAAAATGCAGACATAAAAGAGCATACATTGGTACATTTTTATCAAATTTAAAAACAGACAAAACTGGTTTATGGTGTTAAAAGTCATCATTACTGTTATATTTGGAAATAGGGAGGAGGTAATGATTAGGAGGAACCATGAGAGGGGTACTGAGTGCTGATATTATTCTGATTGTTCATCTGGTTGTCGGTTTGTTACAGGGGTGCACTGAATTTGCAAGAATCCTTTGAGCTGTGCATTTGTAATGTGTAAATAGTTCTGTGTTATATTTCAGTAAAAAATCTTTTTTGGGGGGCAGAGGACCTGAACAGACAGTTCTCCCAGGAGAACATACAAATGGCCAACAAATATTTGAAAAGATGCTCAACATTACTAGCTATTAGGGAAATGCAAATCAAAACCATAATGAGATACCATCTCATTCCTGTTAGAATAGCTATAATTAACAGGACAAGTAATAACAAATGCTGGAGAGTATGCAAAAAAAAAGGAACCCTCATACTGCTGGTGGGACTGAAAATTGGTACAGCCACTATGGAAAACAGTATGGAGGTTCCTCATAAAACTAAGAATTGATCTAACATATGATCCAGCAATCTCTCTAATGGGTATTTACCCCAAAGACTTGAAAACCCATATCTGAAACGATATTTACACACCGATCTTCATAGCAGCATTATTCATGGTGGACAGTACATGGAAGCAAATGAAGTGTCCTATGATAGATGATTGGCTAAAGAAGCAGTGGTACGTATATACCATGGATATTATTCAGCCATACGAAGAGATGAAATACTGCCATTTGTGACAACATGGATGGACCTCAAGATAATCATGCAAAAGGAATTAAGCCAGACATAAAAAGTCGAAAATCACATGATATCAATTATATGTGGTATATAAACATAAAAGCAACAAATGAACAGGACAAACAAACAGAGACTCACGGACATGGACGATGGACTAGTGATTAACAGAGGGTAGGGGGTGGGGGATGAGGTGGTAGGTAGATGGTTAAAGAAGGTCAAATATAGGGGGATGAGGGAGGGTGAAGTTGGTAAAGGGGATTAAATATATGGCAGCTGAAGGAAACTGGACTTTGGTTGGTAAACACACAATAGAATATACAGATGTCAAATATACACCTGAATATGATATAATTGTATTAACAAATGTTATCCCAGAAATCAATAAATAAAATCTTTTTTTAGTAGCTTATACTGCTAAAGGAGAAGATAAATTTTGAGATGTTTTTAAAAAAAAAACAGGAAAAAATTGGTACCCAATATTGGAAATCATTCTTACATTCTTATATATGCCAGCTGTAGACTTTGAAGCATGTTATGAAGATTTTTTTAAAAGTTTAATGTATACCAGTTTGTCAACCATGAAATACTGCTTATGGGGACATAACTCTTTTTTAAATAATTTTTTTTTATTTTTCAATTATAGTTGACATAGTTTCATGTGTGTAACAGTGATTAGACATCTATAAAACTAACTAAAAGATCACTTTAATAAATCTAGTGTCCATCTGACACCATACATAGTTATTAAAATATTACTGCCTATATTTCTTTCCCTATGCTTTATATCTTTATCATTATTTTGAAACTACCAGTTGGAACTTTTTAACATCTTCCCCCTTTTCACCAATCTTCCCAACTCCTTCCCATCTGATAACCCTCAATATGTTCTATCTATGAGATTTTTTCCCTTTTACTTTTTAAAATTTTGTTCTCTAGATTCCACATGTATGTGAAACCATATGGCATTTATCTTTCTTTATCTGACTTACTTAACTCAGCGCAATACTCTCTAGATCCATCGTGAAATATTTTTATCCATCCCTATACATTCAGTCTCTGCGAGTCTTTTAAACTGAACTAAGTCTCTTGTAGGCAGCATGTGTAAGGATCATGTTTTCTTATCCATTCATCATTTCTATCTTTTGATTAGACCATTTAATTCTTTTTCATTTGATTTGAAGTACTTGTTGATAAAGATGGAGTTATTTCCATTCTTTATTCATATTTTTGAGTACATTTTTCTTCTTCTTCTTAAAGAAGTCCCTCCAACATTCTCTGTAATACTGGCTTGGTATTTAGAAGAAGAAGAAAAATGTAGCTTTTTCTTGTCTGGGAAGTTCTTTATCTGATTCTAAATGATAGCTTTGCTGAGTAGCATTATATTGGTTGTAGGTTTTTGCTTTTCATTACTTTGAATGTTTCATCCCAATCCCTTCTTGCCTGCAATGTTTCAGTTGAGAAATCAGCTGACAGTCTTATGGACGCTCCCTTATAAGTCACCAGCTGTCTTTCTCCTCCTGTTTTTTTGATTCTCTCTTTGTCTTTAACCTTTGCCATTTTAATTATGATGTGTCTTGGCGTGGACCTCTTTGGGTTCATCTTGTTTGGGACTCTCTGCACCTTTTGGGCTTGTATGTCTATTTCCTTCGTCAAGTTAAGGAAGTTTTCTGTCATTATTTCTTGAAGTAAGTTTTAAAAGCCTAGCTCTCTTCTTCTGGTACCCATATGATGCAAATGTTGTTATGCTTGATGTTGTCCCAGAGACCTCTTTAACTATTCTCATTTTTTTTTTTGGTGGGGGAGGTTCTTTTTTCTTATTGCTTTTCTGATTGGCTGTCCTGTGCTACCCTATCCTCCAAATCACTGATCATCTACTCCACTTTATCCAATCTGTTGATTCACTCTAATGTACTCTTAATTTCAGATATTGTATGTTTCATTTATGACTAGTTCCTTTTTATGTTTTCCATCTCCATTTTTTATATTTCCTATCTCTTTTTTAAAGTGCACCTAAGTTCATCTACTCTTCCCCTAAGTTCATTGAGTATCCTTATAACCAGTGTTTTGAACACTGTGACTTATAGATTGTTTGTTTATTTTTTTGTTTTGTTTTGTTTTGTTCTGATTTTTGTTCTGTTCTTTCATGTGGAATATGTTTCTTTGTCTCCTCATTATGGCTGACTCCCTGTGTTTGATTCTATGTATTAGGTAGAGCTCTTAAGTCTCTCGGTCTTAGTAAAATGGCTTTATATATAGTAGGTGTTCTGTGGGGTCGAGTAGCAGTCTTCCCTGGACACCTGAGAAAGGTACTCAAGGTGTGTCCCTTATGTGTGCCCTCTTCTTGTTGTTGAGCTTTGTTTGCTGTTTGCTCTTCAACGAGAGGAACTGACCCTTGGGCTGATAGGTTGTGTGGATTGGTTGATGAAGGGCTGAACTTATGAAGCAAGATTTATTTTAGCAGGGCTCTGGTGATTGCTCAGTCTTCTCTTTGAACATGTCCTTCTGTGATGCTGCTCTGGCTGTTGCTCTGGCTCCAGCGCCAGTTGAAGGATGCCACTGGGTGTGCCAGCCTAAGTGCCTCCTGTGAGGAGCTCAGCTGCAGGTCAAGTTCATCCCCAGCCTGTGTACTTTCCGGGGCCACTTGGTAAGAATCACCAGGCTGCTTCCCATGCTGCACTTATAGGTGCTTTGAGAGGCCAAGCCAGGAACCAAGGCTAGAGCCAGACTTGGGGCTGTTCAGCAAGAGGTGCAGGGCAAGCCAAGGCCAGATGCTGCTTCTTTGGGTTTTGTGAGCCTTTGAGATTTTAGAAAAGTTCCCAGTATGAGCCAAGACAGGCCATTTTTATAGAAAATCCATTGGAAGCAGCTTGGGTGGGCTGACATGTTGAGTGAGGCGGGGTCTCAGAGAATCACTAGGTTGAGGAGACCTGTGTTAATCAGGTTGATGGAGATTCAAACATGGTGGCTGCCGCATCTGTATGCTAGGAGTGGGGAGAGCTCAACAAAGGAACAATGGATTCTGCCAGCACTTTTGTCTTGGAGAAAGCTGTTTATCCAGCCCTTGCCCTGAAGCCAGAGAACTCAGTCCTCCCTGCTCCAGCTCTGGAGATCAAAGCGAGTGAGTTTGCCAGCGAATAAGTCCATGTGTGAGCCCTTTAAGAGAAACGTTCGTGGCTCCTTCATCCCTTCTTCTCACTCAGCCACAATCTCCTCTGATTTTCACAGCAGAGGTTGTGGGGTCTTCTCTTCCTGGCACTGGAACCCTGAGCTGGAGAGCTCAGGGTGGAGTCGGGAACCCTCTCTCCTCTGGATCTTCTCCATAGAGACATACTCTTTAATCTACTTCTCAGTAGAAGAGAGTTGGAGAGTTCTTCTAAATCATCCTTTACCAAAGTTCAGATGCTTTTTCATTTGCAAAGAGTCAGTAATATATTACTATTATGTTTCTAGAAATACACATTTTAAAATGAACATCATGGGACAATAGGGATTAGTGTATAAAATGTTATACAACTCCTAAAATGTTAAGTTGGCTTTTAAATAAAGTATGACTATCTTAAACATTCAAATGAAAACTAAATTTTTTAAAACTTTTTAAAATGTGAGTATGTGACAAACCATTTTATAAATCAATCCTGATAGACATAGAGCCACATATATATGTTAGTTGCTAAGATTTTTCATTATTCTATAAAAACTAACATTCATCAAATGAAATGATATTTGTCACTGAGGTCAAATATGCAGGGTGATGAGCCACATCATATTTATATTTTAGGAAAATGAAATTTATTTGTTTATTTTTATTAAAATTATGGGGGTGATATCGATTTATTAAATCAAATAAGTTTCGAGTGTACAATTCAATAATACATCATATGTATATTGCATTATATGATCATCACCCAAATTTAAATTTCCTCCACCACCAAATATTTGACACCCCTTTACCCCAATCTGCCACCCCTCCCGCTTCCTTCTAGTAATTACAAATCCCCTGTTTTTGTCTTAGTCTCTGATTGTTAAGTGTTTCTTACTTTTAGCTTTTTTATACCACATATGAGTAAAATCGTATAGTTCTCAACTTTTTCTGTCTGATTTACATTGCTTAGCATGATGATCTCAAGATTCATCCATGTTGTTGCAAAGGACAATATTTCATCTTTTATTATGGCTGAGTAATATTCCATTGTGTATATGTATCACATCTTCTTCATCTAATTATCTACCAATGGACACCAGTTGTTTCCATGTCTTGGCCACTGTGAACAATGCCGCCATGAACATCGGGCGCATATATCTTTGTGGATAAATGTTTTCAAGTTTTTTTTTTTTAGGGGAGGGGTAAATGCCCAAAAAAGAGATTGTTGGATCATATGGTAATTATATTCTTAATTTTGGGGGAAAGTCCATACTGTTTTCTATGGTGGCTGTACCAACTTACATTCCCACCAGCAATGTATGAGTTCCTTTTGCCTTACACCCTCTCCAGCACTTATTATTATTTGTCATGTTGATGATAGCCATTCTTGCAGGTATGAGGTGGTATCGCATCATGATTTTGATTTGGATTTCCCTAATAGTGAAGTTGAGCATCTTTTCATGTTTGTTGGCCATTTGTATGTCTTTTTTGGAAAATTTATGTTCAGGTACTTTGCCCATTTTTTGATTGAATTGTTTTGGGTTATTTTTGTTGTTGTTGAGTTGTATAAGTTTTTTATATACTTTTGAAATTAAGCCCTTATTGGAGATGTTCTTTGCAAATATCTTTTCCAGTTCAGATGGTGGACTCTTGCCTTGTTGATGGTTTCTTTTGCTGTGCAGGAGCTTCTTAGTTTGATATAGTCTCATTCATTTATTTTTGCATTGACTTCCCTTGCCTTTAGGTCAAATTTGTGAAATCCTATTTAAATCTGAGGACCATAAATTTAGTACCTATGCCTTTTGTTCTTCTGTGCAATTTATTGTTTCAGGTCTTATATTCAGGCCATTGATCCATTCTGAGTTAATTTTAGTGTGTGGTGACAGGCAACTGTCAGTTTCTTTCTTTTCCATGTGGCTTTTTAATTTTCCCAGTACCATTTATTGAAGAGGCTTTCCTTTCTCTTTTGTATGTTTTTGGCTCCTCTGTCGAAAATTGTGTGTCCATATGTGTGAGAGTTTAATTCTGGACTCTCAATTCTGTTCCACTGGTCTGTGTCTCTGTGTTTTTTGCCAAAATCATGTTTTAATTATTAGTGCTTTGTAGCATAAATTGATGTCAGGTAGAGTAATACCTCTGGCCTTGTTCTTGTTCCTCAGGATTCCTTTGGCTATTTGGGATCTTTTATGCTTCCTTACAAATTTGATGATTTTTTTGCTTTATTTAAAAAAAATACCATTGACATTTTAATAGGGATTGCATTAAATCTGTATAAGTATTACCTAAATAAGGTCATTTTAAATATGTTGATTCTTGCAATTCATGAACATGGAATATCTTTCCATTTCTTTGTATCTTTTTAAACTTCTTTTATTAATGTGTTACAGTTTTCAGTGTATAGGTCCTTCATGCATTTTAAGTTTATTCCTATTTATTTATTTTTGTTGCAGTTGCAAAATGAGTAGTTTTTTTTAAAAAAATTGTTATCTGAATATTTATTGTTAGCATATAGAAATGTCATAATGTTTTGTACATTGATTTTGCATCCTGAAACTTTGCTATATTTGTTTCTTCCTTTTAAAAGGATTTTAGTGGAGTCCTTAGGATTTTCTGTGTAGAGAGTCATGTCATCTGCAAAAAGTGAAACTTTGACACTCTCATTACCTATTTGGATGCCTTTTATTTCTTTCTCTTGTGTGATTGCTCTAGCTAGAAATTCCAATATGATCTTGAATAATAATGGTCATAGAGGATAACCTTGTCTTGTTCCTGATATCAGAGGGAAGGTTTTTAGTTTTTCTCCATTAAGTATAATATTAGCTGAGAGTTTGTTCATATATAGCCTTTACTACGTTGTGGTACTTTCTTTGTATACCCATTTTACTAAGTGTTTTAATCATTAATGGATGCTGTATCTTTTCAAAGGCTTTTTCTGCATCTATTGATGTGATCATATCAATTTTATCCTTTGTTTTGTTTATATAGTATATCAGACTGATCAATTTATGTATGTTAAACTATCCCTGTGCCTCTGAGATGAAGCCCACTTGATCATGATGAATACTCTTTTTTAATGTGTTGCTGTATTTGATTTGCTAGTATTTTGTTTAGGATATTTGCATCTGTATTCATAAAGATATTCATTTATAGTTTTCTTTTTCTGTATTATCATTACCAGGCTTTGTTTTTAGGGTAATGTTGGCCTCATAAAATGAATTAAGAAATGATTGCATCTTCTTAAATTTTTTGAAAATGTTTGAGGAAAAATAGGTATTCTTTGAAAATTTGGTAGAATTCATTGGAGAAGCCATCTGGTCCTGGACTTCTATTTTTTGGGAGGTTTTGGATGATTGTTTCAATTTCCATATTGGTCTATTTAGAGTTTCCAGTTCTTCATGATTCAGTCTAGGAAGGCTGTATATTTCTAAAAACTTGTCTATTTTTTCTAGGTTATTAAATTTGGTGTCATATAGTTTTAATAGTATTATTTTATGATACTTTGTATTTCAGTGGTGATATCTGTTGTAACATCTCTACTTTCATTTATGGTTTGTTTATTTGTGTCCTTTCTCTTTTTCCTTAGCCAGTCTTTCTGGGATTTTATCAATTTTATTAATCGTCTTAAAAAAATGTTTTATTGTGTTAACTTTTAGTATTGCATTTTTATTCTAAATTTCATTTAATTCTGCTCTAATTTTTATTACTTCTTTTTTTCTGCTGATTTTGGACTTCACTTGTTATTCTTTTTCTAGTTTAGTAAAATGTAAAGTTAGGCTGTTTATTTTGGATCTGTCTTGTTTCTTGAGATAGTCCTGTAATGATATGAACTTTCCTCTTACTGCTGCTTTTTCTTGTGTTCCAAAATTATGGATATGTTGTATTTTAATTCTCATTTGTTTCTTGATCTCTCCTTTGATTTATTCTATGACCCAGTTGTTTCTTAGTAGCATGTTGTTTAATCTCCATGTATTTTTGGTTCTTCCTGCTTTCTTTTTAAAGTTGTTCTCCAGTTTGAAAGCATTATGGTAAGAGAATATGCTTGGTATGATTTCAATCTTCTTAAATTTGTTGAGGCTATTTTTGTTTCCAAACATATAGTCTATTCTTGAGAATGGTTCATGTGTACTAGAGAAGAATGTATAATGTGATGTTTTGAGATGAAAGGCTCTGTCAGTGTAAATTATATCCAGTTGGTCTAATATGTCATTTAGGAATGTTATTTCATTAACAATTTTCTGTTTGGATGATCTATCCATAGCTGACAGTGGGGGTATTTAGGTCTCCTACTATAATTGTGTTATGTCAGTTTCTCCCTTTAGTTCTTTTAGTCATTGCTTTATGTATTTTGGTGCTCTTTTTGATGCATGGTCCTGTTTATCATTATAAAGTGTCTATTGTCGTCTCTTGTACATTTTTTAAAATCTTAATATAAGTGTGACTTACCCACTTTTTATTAGATACCATCAGATATAAGTGTGACTTACCCACTTTTTATTAGATACCAATTGCTTGGAATGTGGTTTTCTACCCTTTCACTTTGAGTAGATATTTGTCCTTGCAGCTGAGATGTGTCTCTTGCAGGTAGCATTTGGTCGGGTTTTGTTTTTTGATCCACTCTGCCACTCTGTGCCTTTTTATTGGTGAGTTTAGTCCATTTACATTTAAGGTGATTACTGGAATATGAGGTGTTTCTATGGCCATTTTAATTTTCATTTTGTGGTAGTTCGGTGGCTCCATTTTTTCATTGTCCTTGCATTTCTGTCTGTTCTTTTGATTTGGTGGTGTTCTATGGCTTTTCTCTCTGTTCTCTTTTGTTTTATATTATCTGTCTCAGTTCTGGATTTTCTTTTTGTTGGGGGGGGTTCCATTAAATTTATGTAGAAGTAAGTTTACATTATATATATATACACACACACACATATATATACGTATATATACGTATATATATATGTAT